>NC_048411.1:17178968-17287074 GCF_013103735.1 Etheostoma cragini
AATGCCAATATTTGTTGTTTCAATGCCAAATTTTATTTTCAATACCACAGGTTACTGTCACTGTTCTAGCTCCATAAAAAAGTCTCTAAATCCTTTAAGCAAGCAACCTGCTATCAAATGCATGCTGCAATCTGTAAACTAGGTACACTTAGCCAAACAGTGTTTTGCACAGTAGTTAGTAGTCTTACTAATGTATAACCACAAGGTGGTGTGGGCCTGCAGCCTCCGTAGCCTACAGTTCTGCACCAGCTAAATCAGGTTACATAATCCATTTTACACTGCTGCAATGAGCAAACATTTTTATGCCTATCTGTTTGATCAGAATGGTTCATTACAGTAATGTGGCAAATCCTTTTTAATTAGAGCAATGTACAACATGTGCATTCCAATTTGATAGAAACATGAGCTGCATATCAAAAACCATGAGTGGATCCCTCTCAAATACCCAAGTAACAACATGTTCTGTGTTCCAGTTTAATTTTTTTTTTTATAAATGAGACATTAGTAATTTACTAAACCAATATGACTTTGGTAACGCTGCAGATACAATACTTTTATTGGAGTTTGATCTTGTAAAGGGTTACAAATGGCAATGAGGGCTCATTTTCATTGTGTCTTTGGAAGCATATTTTAATTACATGAGTCTGAGGCATAATCACAAGTCAGGAAACACAAATACCAATGTGTGTATGTGTATTCCTATTAAACAAAACTTATCTGGTAGTTATGAAAAAATGGCTTCCTTAATACCAATCATGATAGTTTTCTTCTTAGAATAATAGCCTAACACATGGTATTTGAGGAAAACCTGTGTTTTATGTCCCAGTGTCTTTTGAGCTTTCATAAGGGCTGCAAATCTAAATGCAGCAGCTACAGCCGAGTGAGGCCAATCATTTGAACTACGCATCAGTCAAAAGCCGTACTGCATCTACAGATGAAACAAATACATAAAAATTGAGATGTTTTACTCTTCCTCATCCAGCTTTAAAAATGGCTTGCCCTGTCTAAATATTTGGGCTGGTTGGGTTTATGTAGCTCAATTTTAATCACCAAACTGGTCAATTTCTTTTTCCCTTGAACGTTTTCATTGTAGACAAAAGTGTCTGGGGTGCAAAATCCAATTTGCAGCTAGGATGTTATATAGCAGCTCACTCACAAAAAGGTCAGTGTGCTTTTTTTACAGCTCTGTCTGCTTGCTTCCACTTCTCATCCAGCTGCCCAGAGGGCCGTACCATTCTCTCCATTTGGTTAGCAGTCCAGATGCTCATCTGATCAGGAGAGACATGAATTCATATTGAACATGTTCTGGAAGATAATAACATTTCACTTTTTTTACATTCCACATCTAAAATGTGTATCTCATCCTCTTTCACACATGCCACTTTACGTTCTGATCCTACACTAGAAAAGAAGTGACTTTAGAGGACAGCAAGCTGTTGGTTTGTCACTATCTGGCAAATGACATCATCCATTCAAATCAAAAAAAACAAAGATTAGGATTTTCTCGCACTAGAGTCACTATGGGCTGGGACGATTGGGTTGTGATTTTCATTTATTGCCATTCGATAGTATTGAGTACTGCGATTTCCTTTTTCCTTCTTTAATAAAAACAAAATTTGAATAATACACCTCTGGGGACAATATATATAGCATGAGACATTTATAAAGACAAATTGTTTTGCAAGAACAACGCCCATCACATGTCGGTCAGTCTGACATTTAACAGGGATTTTCTGCATGATGCTTTCGCTCAGTTTTGCTGGAAACAGATATAGTGTAGTCACCATCGGCTCTGCAGCATAAACTGAAAATATCATTGATAAAAAAAATGATATACAGAACATATAAAAACAATGATTCTAGGGAAAAGAATCTATTTTAAAAACAGTTGCAAAAACTACACAAGATTTATGATCCCCCCTCTCCCAAATAGTCACACTTTTGAAGTGTTGTGTAATCGTTCTAATATGACTCCTATAACTTTGCAGGTCACCAACAAAAGATTCAAGGGTATTGCCAGCAATAGTCTTGTTCTGTTACGGGAGGGGCACTCACAACTTCTTCTCTAAGTCAGGATATTTCTAGAGCTGACCCATTTAAACAGCCTGGAGAAGCTGCGAGCACAGGTGCATCTGGATGGCTGCAACTGCCAGCCAGAATACTTACATTAATTACATACATTAAATGTCAAAACTGATTTGGGCATGTAATTTGACGAGTGGATGCAAACTGTGCAGGATTTTTGTGAAAAAAAGATTCCAGGCACCGTCCCATTTGTTTCAGTCATTTGAATACTTGAGCAGATTATATGTAACCAATTGTTCTTTTATGAAGGGAAGAAAAAAAGCTATTGTCAGTCCATGGCTCCGTTTTATATAGAAATCCCATGGTGGTCTTTGAATGGGAAACAGTGGCTGTTACAGTTATTATACATGGCCTGTAGCCTGGCACAATTAGTGCAACTCAGTACTGCTTTGCATTGTCCTTCTCTTGGATGGAGAGCCAGAGATGTCCATATTTAGAAGGAAGTCATTGGTTCATCTTAACCAAGGCACAAAAGATGTGTTGTGTATCCAGTCTTGAATAGACAGCCATGCATTATAAAACCTCTTGCTGACTTCATTCGCAGTTTAAAAAAAATCTCATGAAACCCTCTAGATTGAATCTGAATCTGAATCTGCTTTCTGTTTCCACGTCGTTATGTAACAATGTGGCAGTGACAACGCACAACACCCGAATAATTCACAGCAGAAACCGCACCCACAGGGAGGCCCGAGTCTTGGTTCCAACTGTGTTTTCCCCTTTAATAAACTCACACACATGACTGAGTGATTCCTTAGCCAAAATAGCAGAGGATGAAGGAGGAACGAGGAGTGTGTAGTAAAGATTTAATTAAAACTCACCATGGGATGTCTCACAGTGACTCCTGAGAGCGGGACAGAGGAGTTTGTGTTTTCACAGTGCAGCTGTGAATAATATCTACTATTCTTACATTGACCTACATGTACCGGGGGGAGGATTTGAGAATAAAATGCCCACATGAGTCTTTCCTCCCGTCTCATATTCACCATGAGGCTGCCAGAGGGGAGGGAGGGGGGGGGGGGGGGCTCTTCTAATGGTAAACCTTACTTTAACCTTAAATTGTAAATTTTTGCTGGAGATAATCTGGGACAGAAGAGACATCGACACTGTGCGTTTCCACTACACGTGCAGTGGAATTGAAGCTGCACAGCTCCATCCCTCCGCGGAGCATTTGCAGATTGCTGAAGGTTTACAAGCAATTTTCATCTCCCGTCGTCTCATAGTCATGACGTAGGTTTTTAATGGTCTCCATGGAAGAATTCCATCAGCACTTCACTTCACTCCCATTTGAAATCAATTCAGTCTCTTTTGCTCCTACTCAGTGTGGGTTACCATGGATACCGCTCCCAAATGGTTTGGCTCATACATGAATTTGTTTATGAGTGTGACTTGGAGTGGATTGGAATGTTCTTTTTTTTGTGTGCAGCCGAAGTAAACACCATTTGCTAATTAAACACGGGGTAATTACATTCAAATGGTTATTTTGTTCTATTCTTTAAGTCTCAAGATGCAGAGAAAAGTTTCTTCCTGCAGTTATACAGTACATTGAACAAATATTTGCCACCTTTACAACATGCAGTATCAGCTACATGAGGACACTAGTATGAGTGCCTTCGGTAACTCAAGCGCACTCTGGAAAAGCCTAAAAATCCACTGAATATAATCTGGTCTGATCCACCGAGGAATCTACGCCAACGTGGATTCTTCAGTTCCCCGTTGAGCCAAAAAGGCGTCCAAATACTTCACTTGGCTGCCTCTAAATCCTCTATGTTTAGCTCTGCATGGACCGCCACAACTGTGAATCAAGTACGGGGCAAGAAAGTTGGAGGGAGAGGATTGAGTGGTTTAATTTGTTGAAGATTTAGTCCCGGTTCATTTGGAATTAAGGGAAGACTGGGTGAATCTCCCACTGAGTTGTCAGGTTAACAGATGCTGCATTTCCCTCCCTTTTGTACAAAAGACGATTAGGGCCACCAGTGAAAAATGTATTTGAGTTCTGACTTTAAAATGAAGTAAGAACTCAAATAAATCTTTTACCAGTAGCCCTACCCTCTTCTGTACTTCAGAGTCCACCGAATAGGAGTATCTACATATTTTATACAAGGCATGAGAATGTCCTGTAAAATTCTGATGAAACCACCCGCATTCAGGCATGTGTCTATCTAAGAAGGTCTAATTCTGGCTGTGTGAAATATTAACCACTGCAGAGATCATGGACAACATTCCTAGCTTCCATGGGGATTCCTTAGCAAAACAGTGGAGCTGAACTGCGTTTGGCTTAACATTGCTAATGTGTTTTCCTTGTTTCCTCTGACACATCAATACATTGGTAAAGTAACTGAAGCTGAGAGTTGCTTTGTGTTAGCCTGCCACACTGGCTATTTTGGGCTGGACTTAGTAAGCAATGGTGGGGGGGGGGCTGGCTGTGTGTGCATCCCCGCATCTCTTATGTAATTCCCTTCCCTTATTAAATCAGAAAGAAAGTTTGTAGAGCGTCACTTAATCTTACATGGATTTAATTGGAGACAGCTGGAGAACTGAAGGTTGTTTACTGCGCCAGCATTAGTGGGAACAGTGTAAGAACAAAGCAGGATGTCCAGATTCTTCCTCATGGCTCATTATGGCTGATATGTTGGAGCAGTATGAGAGCCTGTTTGAGCAGTGGAGGCGGAGTGAAGTGCAGTTCTGCTTTAATGTTGTTACTTTGTCGGGGTATAAACCAGATTGATCCCTGTCACAGGGGGCTTTAATCAACAGAGAGCCATTGATTTCCTCTGCACAGAGACTAGAAGGTGCCTTAGACACCTGCTAGCAGCCAGCTGACAGACACTTATGCCTGCTAACCAACAGCTGACACAAACCGATGCCAATGCACTGTGTTGGAGAGGGTGAGTCACTCATGCTCAGATAGATCCCACTCTAGGGGATGCTGGACGCTGCTGCACAACGTGAGATCCACTGTACTCTCATTCCGAATCATATCTCATACACATGCTATGTCACAGATGGAGTCTCGTTAAGCTAGGATGTTTTTTAACCAGGATACAGGAAAAGTATGTATAACAGAAGAAAAAAATAAAAAATCTGTCAATCGTCTACAGTGTGCACCCAGTGTAAAGCTGTCTCTCCTGTAACAAAATGAGCTTTGTCGAAGCTAAATAGCATTACGATCTTCAGCCCAATCAGCAGAGTTTGTCCGTAGTGATTTCTATCTGCGGTGAGAGTGCTTCAGTCAGCAGTTTTCCAGCGGCAGTCACATGCTCCCTGCTGGGGCTCACAGCCAGCTGTCCCTGTCATCAATTCAGACAATGCAGAAGGCTGTGGCGAGGTGAGACTTCTGGAGCAGATGTGTGTGGCACAGGGCCGGCGATGGGGGAAGCACAATGCAACTGCTTTTTAATCTTGCAAGATTGCAAACAACAGAGACATTGTGTTTTTAAGGTGTCAATCTGGATGTAGTAAGTCTGAAGAGTTGTTCTCTAGACCCCAGGCCATTATCAGAAGAGCAACTCTAGGCCTAAATCAAAATTTGATAAACCGGTTAATCACAATAAGAGCAACTAGCGTATTTGGTGTTTTTCATGGTCATACATGACAGGCGTATGAATGCCTTTAGGTTTTGGGCTGTTGGTAGAATAAAACAAGGCAATAGAAGATGTGATTTTAGAATAAATATTGGAAATAATAACAGCCCTTTTCACAATTGTCTGCCCTTCAATAGACCTTACGATTTATTGATTAATAAAGAAAAGAAGTGGATAAGGAAAATTCTAAGTTACATGACTACACCCTGCTTACATCACAGTAAAGCCCTGGAAAAGTATAGTATACTGGCCCAAGACTGTATTTCTCACACCATGTGTAATGCATGATTTGCAACCATTCATGTATTATAAGACCTTGTGTGCAACAGTGTTGAGGAAGACCAGAGTAACCAGTCAAGTGTAGGAGAGGCCCAATTGATTTTTTAATCCGTCTGCAAACTTTCTAAAAATGTAAATGCCAGAATGGCTTTGCCTCGTGATGAAGCTGATTGCAAAGCACCTCACACTGCATGAAGACCAAAACAACCGGGGGCAAAACCGGAAATCCCCATGCAGTTGTCCTTCTAGGGCTCCATGTTTCAAAAAGAACGGTGAGACCGCATTGCCGACACTGAACACCCGCCCCATCCTCCTCCAACACCCCCGACCCCTCCTCCTTCGCTCCTCATAAAAACACGCACAGCCACGCCTCCAGAGGCACGCGCACAAGCGCAGGCTCAGACACACCTCCTTCTTCCTCTCCATCTCGCTCTCTCTCACACACACACACACACGCACACGCACACACACACGCACACACACACACACACACACACACAAACACACACACGCAAGAGAGCATCGCCGGGTGAAGTAGACAACATGTAAAGGCAGCGGGAAAGACAAGTGCTCGGCTCCGGCAGGCTCGCGGCAGGTGCGGTAGGATACGGCTGAAGCTGCTCGGTCTCGCGGAGGACAGGCCGCCTCTTCACCCTGTCCACCGCATCCCAACTACTCTCTGGCGAGACGGTAAGGCCCTTTGTAAGCTCGTCAAATCTTTCATTTCCAAACTTGGCCGAAGTCATTTCCCCCCCTTTTCCGGTGGGCTCTGTCCTGGTTAGAACCCGCTTCTAATGATGCCATTCCGGGCTCAAAGGCGTTAGGTCGGCCAGCTCCGGAGGATGGAGGGCCGATATTGTGCCGCAGCACCAAAATAAAAAGGGGGGCCGAAGTGCGTTACAGTATTTGAGATTTGAGAACGGTAAGGCTGAATGCGCCTTGCCGTGGCCCCTTCGGGAGGTTCCAGGCGGATCTACATGACATTTGTTATTGTCTGGAAAAGCCTGCAAATATGCAGAATAGGCCTAATTAACAGTCGAAGTTATTGTTACAAACTGGCAAGCAAATGAATAAAATCCCAAATAATATGAAACAAGCAGAATAACCTCCTATAACAAAATATAGCACAGAAATACAGCCCGGTGGCTCTATAAGTTGCCTAAGCTATTATCAATATAATTGGTGCTTCCTCTGATCAAATCGCACTTGATTTTGCCCACTCAGACGATATTAAAGCAATATACAATGTTGGCAGTGCTCTTTTTTTCCAGACTGAAATTGTGCCCTGGTGTGCAACTCCAGGAGTGTTTCATGGTTTCTTGGCTGAGTACTGTAGCCATGGAGACAGTATGTGGCATGTGGTTTTATACCAAGAAAGTGTAGTCCATCTATTCCAGAATAGCCTCAGACAATGAGGAAGCAGAGGGAAGAATGCATGCCTTTAGTTAGTCTAAGCTTCTTGTTTTGTAGTCTAATTTAAACAAAAAGTGCTATTTTGTATTAACTTCATGCTAGATCATTAACACATTAGCACATACACAAGAAACACATTTCAACAGATACTTAGAAGTGTTTCAGCAGTGGTCAGTAGTGATGTTATAGTGGCCTATTGTAGACCCACACTATGAATTCTAGTATTTTATTAATCTCTTGTGGCCATTTATAAAGTGAATTGTATAAACTCCTATTGAGGCTTGTACAGCAGCTTTGCCAGCACCGTATCCTTGCACACCCATTCATATCTCATTTAACAACACAATTTGATACTACAGAATTGGGAGCTATTCTCATATCCACTGATGTATTAAAGTTGGGTAGCTGTTTGAGCCAGATAGATTGTGCAAGTGAACTCACTGAATGTTCACTCTTCAGATCCTGCACCCTTTTGGGCCTATTTTTAATGCTGTGTAATAAAAGGAAGTCTCATTAAGGCCGTTTCCATTCTGCTGACACCTCACCTCATTTTATTTAGAGTATATGAAGATTGAAAATAAGATGGACTTTTTTTCCTATTTAATGACATGTAGTTTTAAGTTCCATATGCAGCCCATCTTTGTTTACTTATTCTTCACTGATAAGATATTAATAATGAATTTATTATTGCTATATTGGCACAGCTGACACAAAAATAAGTCCCAGATAGTAAGACAATCAACCGTCAATTAGACATTAGTGATCATTAGTCCCAACAGTGATAGAACAGCTGATAATAGTACAGTGTGGAACCTGTCTGCAACAGCAGACTTTTGGGAAATAATATTATATTCAGAATATAAAGGTGTCCTGCCACACGCATGACTTTGTGGTAATGTCTGAAGTTCTCTGGAGGGCCTCTGTAAAGGACTCTGTAACATTGTTTGTGAAAAAAATGCCATGGTTACCTTGTTTTAAGCCACACTAGCGTGGTGTAGAAAGCCTGCAGGAAGACATATCCATTTGTGCCAGTTCTCAATCAAATTCAACAAGCTAAGCTGCTTGACTCTGATTGGCTAACAGCTAGCCAATGGCAATCAGTATCCTTTAGCCAGCGGAAGTGGGCAAGCTCATGAATAGTAATGAGGTCGGGCAACATGACATCAGACTGACCAGCTTTTTTGTAATTAGCCTAATTTCTCCACTTATTTCTTTTCAGTGGCTAGAGCGGACAGAGGAGGTAGATGTTAATTTTCAAATCCACAGCATAAAACAAACACATATGGACCTAATATATTTTTAAAAAATGCAAGTAAAAACAGTTTTGTGTGGCAGGACACCTTTAAAAGGTGTGGACATTTGCTCCCAATCTACAATGCATTGGCTGGAACACTATAACAGGAATACAAAAGTATTACCTATACTGCAAGTAATTGGACAAATTAATATGATAATTATAAGGAAAAGCTGATACTGCATAACAATCCTAAACTTAGGTAATCCATCTTGCCAAAGAATTATGTGATGTGGTATCAATTTGCTATGTGTTTACCCACTTAAGTAAATCTTTTTAAATTAAATAAATAATCCTTATATGCAACTGCAGCTGCAGTGTTTTCTTTTTATTAAGAGCAGGAAAATACACACACAGGTATCTTCTAATATGTCTTTGAAACAATAAATTGAAAAAGGAAGAAAGGGACCAAGCAAAGCAGTGAGTAATGTGTTGGTTTGCCTGTAGCGCTTGGTCATGTGTGAAAGGATGGGGTATTTAGGTGTGTTGTGGAGGCGTGGCAGGGAGATGGTTGGTCGATCTTCTCTCATCATGAAGAACAGATGGTAACTCAGGGTTAGCTCGTGGGTTGGTGCCAACGAGGAAGCCCATGTGTGTGTGTGTGTGTGTGTGTGACATATAAATCCATTTTTGAAACGGAATCATTTTGTTGACAAAAATATTCGAAAGGCCTTAAGAAAATATTGTGGATATTCAGGCAGAGACTGGTTCCGCAGTTGTCGATATATTATTTAATCATAAGATGTGAATAAATCAAACATTAGAAAACAGAAATGCTTTATTGCACTGGATTTAAAAACAATTAAAAACAAGGATGGCCACTTACTGAAACTCAAACTAGCTTTTTATTGTAAATTTGTTTACATTGTGAGGTCTCTAATATGTAACTGTAAACCAAAACACGCTGCCGTAATACCATTTGTCATAGACTATGGTATATTTTCATCAGAAATAGTTTAAAATATCTTTGATATTATTGTCTACAACCTTGTTTAATTGTGAACAAGTTAAAAAAATCAATACCCGCAGTTTGGTATTATATCATGCAAGTTATGTTTTGCATTTTCTTTTAATAAAGACACCTTCTAGTTAGCAATGTACAATAATATATGTATATATGTATTTATACCCTTTTTTAGCAAAAAGTGTCCAGTTAAATTAAAGGTGCTCTAAGCGATGTCACGTGTTCCTTGGGCTACAACATGTTTTGTCACATATAGCAAACATCTCACTATCCCCTACCTGCCTGTCCCCAGAACACACTGTAAAAAAACACAGTGTCTGCAGACAGCCCAGGCTCCACAAACGGCAACAAAAACAAACTGCACCAACCTGCACCACGAACCATAACAAACTGCGTTCTACCTGTAACCTGACGAGTTGAGTTGGTTGAGTCATAAATGTGCATTTTGGAAGTAGCCTGCATGATAATCCTTTTGCGTTGATGGCTCAACCAACTTTTTCTTGCCGGTTATAGGCTGGAACACTGTTTGTTATGGTGTTCAAGGGACAGGCAGCTAGTTGTTTACAGATTCACTTACATCTTATTCAGCTTTGTAGATGCTTTTAAATAAAAAAACGTGTTAAGAAGATTTTAAAATGTGCATAGAGATTTGATTTACAGACAAACATTAACTGATCCTACAACTGCTGTAAACTACTTACTGTCTTTTACCTTACATCTGTACATACAAATTGCATTGATGTGTATTTGTTTTTTTTCTCCCTCTTTGTTTCCACAGGCTGTGTTGATCTTGAATCACACTGAATGGAGAGCATCGAAGGCTCATTAGGATGACACGAACGCATCCCCCTGATATACTGGCGTCGACTCTATTTCGGGACTTCACTCTAAATCCCATCCCCGACCCCTCCATTTCGCTCCACTCCTTCCGGCAATGTGACTGGAAAATGATTGACAAACCAGAAATCATCAACAAAAGACATTGCCGTAGCTTTGACTTTATTGAGTCCCTGGACGACCCGCGGTCCCTCTCTTCGTCAATGGAGTACCCTTACAAGAGGGCAGAGCATCAGACATTAAACAAAGATCTAATGTGGAATGGGCTGGATCAACCGGGGCACCTTCGCTTTTCCTCTCCCGATCTGTTCAACACCAGGCTGTTCCAGCAGCACACCACCCAGGACAAAACCAGCCATCTTACATGGTCAGACTCTAAAAAGAGAACACGATCTAGAAGTGCTCCAAGAATTAAATCCACCCTCACTCCTGTGCCCATCTCCGTGTCTCCTCCAGGAGCTCGGAAGGGGAGGGATGCGCCTCAGGTTGCGTCAGCTACCTTGAGGACTTCTGAAACAAACCGAGAACCCTACTCCTCCTCAAACAGGGCTTTTTTGAATGAGGTTCATCCTATCAAACTGCAGCCTCAGTCTCCCCTCTATGTTTCCGACTGTTTCAACGAGGATAAACAGGATAAACCAGCCCTTACCCCACATGTCAGGTGCCGTGTGGACATTAAACCAGATGCTGCTGTACTACAGCACACATCTCGGCAGATTCCCAATGTACGGCCTGAGCATCTTTGGCAGAGATACTCCCAGGCCAGTAGCAGTAGAGGTTTGTATGTACCTCGACAGATTGCCTCCTCACCAACGCCCACTCCGAGCGAATGCTACAGTGGAGATTTTAGACAAGGATATCACTATACCACCAGCATGTCTCCAATCTCCTACCAGCATCTAGATGTGCACAGAATGCCGTCACCGACAGCACCATATCTGAGTCAGGAACAAAGAGCTTACTCAAATCCTAACATACCAACCAAGTTTTTCTATACAGAGGACCCTGTTCGGTATCCAGTCCATCCCTATCCTAGAGCGTACTTTCAGGACGACCGGTCCAGTCTGACCAGCCATGGTAGTACAATGACTAGTCAGTATGATCCAAGGACTCGATGGGTGCACACACTACCTGTCAGGTCGTATTACACTGAAAACCTTTCCAACAGAGAACCAGGACACTCTGTATATAGTAGGCCTTACTCCACCAGCGAGGCAGGATCATACTTTTCTCAAAGCCCACTGTCTAGATCTTTCTATGGAGAGGATAGCCGGTTCAATCCATACCATATGAGTAACCCAAAGTTGTTTTATTCCAAACCATGCTCTCCTGAGGAGCAGTACTTTCCACCAAGACCATACTATACGGAGGGTCGTCGACGGCCTCGAATGTCGCAGGCCTTTTCAGATGACTGGTATCGCTCAAGTATATCTGGTTACTCTAACCAGTCCTCCCAGCACACACCACTGAGAGTAAAGCAAGACCCCAGTATACCCCCGTGGTTTACTAAAAGCTGTGTGGAGACAAGTAGACTAGGTGCAGAGGTCAGAAACCACTCCAAGTCTTGGGACAATATTCTATATCCACGGCAGGACAGAGAGCAATCTGTGCCTCGTGGACGGAGCTATGAGAACCTGTTTCAGCAAGCAAAGCAAGCAGCATCATCTGAAGTTACATCTCAACCTGTTATACTTAACCTGTCGAGTTCACCAAGGCGCTACGCCGCCCTTTCACTCTCTGAAAGCTCGTTAGAGAGGGGCTCAAGCAATCCGTGGAGGAATACCAAGAGTGGGCACTGGTTTGTAACTCCTGAGATCACCATAACAGATAATGACATATGTGCAGGCAACAGAAAGCAGCGCGACGTGCAATCTGTCAGCTGGGATACGTTGGATGAGGAAAAGACGCCCTCTCCCAGAGTAATGCATCACAAGCAGCCACAAAATACACCGGGCATAAGCAAAGAGAGGAAACATAACAACTTCTCCCTCCAGCAGAGTCTCGAGCAACTGGATGAGCTCTTAGCTGATTTGGTTATTGATTACAAACCACCCACTAGCAGAAAGTCAAGCATAGACATTTTAGACCAGCTGAAACAACTCATTACCGAAGATGACGACAAAGACAGAGGATCTTCTGGACTTGAAAATGTAGGATGTCTGAACTCACAGCTTCCATCCTCTAAATCCAGCCCAGACACAATCAAAGACCCTGACAGTGGGTTTGATGCTTTACAGAGGAGTGCAGAAGAATGTTCTCCCGACCATAGCACTGATGACGACGACACTATGGTGTGCTCTAACAAGAAGTGCAACCGGATTGAGAGTATGTTCAACGCCTGCTTGTACTTCAAATCATGCCACAGTTGCTATACGTTCTACTGCTCACGAAACTGTCGCAGGGATGACTGGGAGATCCATAAAGACACCTGTCTGTACGGCCGCGTGAACAGTGTGTGTCGACACACTCTAAAGTTCTGCAGAGAGAATTCCGAGATCCACAAAGCCTTCTCTCGCGTTGCTAAAGCTGGCTTCCTCTCCAGAGGGAGAGGCGTTCTCTTTCTTGGTTTTGCTAATCCGGAGACAGCTGACAACTTTCTCCAAGTTGGGCTGGAGAGCCTCCTCATGTCTCCCACATACCTATCTCTCAGAGAGCTGGATGGCTTCAGGGACAACCTCGGTGAATACTGCAACGAACTACAGCACGCAGGTAACGAGTACGACCCCAATGAATGTTTCCTTCTGAATGTATCCGTGGCTGTCGGTGAACTAGTGCCTAACAGACCTTCGCCCAGGGTCCAAGCACCAACAGTTCGAAAATATGCAAAGGTATCCTTGGCCTCCTCAAGCCCTGACAAAAAGGTACTCAGGAAGGATAGCGAAATGGAAACCCTCATCCTCACTCCGCCTCCAGGCACTCCGGACATTGACAAGGAGGGGGAGGAGGGAAGGAAAGCCAGAGAGGTTTGCTTCGTCAATATCCAGCGTGAGCTCAGGACCAGGGGAGTCTTCCTACGTCACGAGTACCCCAGAATCTATAATCAGCTGTGTGAGTTTGTGGAGAGCAACAAAGGGTTCACCCCAACTACAATTTACCCACTAGATAAGAGAACAGGGAAACAGTTCATGTGCATGATCATGGCTGCGTCCGAGCCAAGGACACTGGACTGGGTGGGTACCCCTCATCTCTTGGATGATATAATATAGTACAGCACTAAATGATAACGATGTCAGCAACACTTTATGTACATACTGTAAATACATGGCGTGGTTTAGCAAATTGAGGAAATGATGTGTGTATACTGTATGTGACCAATCCCTCCTTCTCTTATTTCTCTCTGTCACCACACACTCGTACACACATACACACACACACACACACACACACACACACACACACACACACACACACACACACACACACTCCTAAAGGTTGCCCTATGTTGTTTTTTGGGCTTGTTTTGATCATGTTGCACTCAGAAGAGTTATTAGCCTGCATGTTGACAAGGCACACGTTATCCAGGTGTTTATGATGTGAACATGTATGACCTGTGCAGGTTCTGCAGACAATGTATGAAGCACACAATATTTATGAAGTACACACATCTCATTGCCACCCGATAATAGCACAGCCAGGTGTTATATTGTAACATTCATCCATTTTTGATTTCACCAACAAATGTTATATCAGAGATTTATATTATACCAGTGGTTGTAATATTACAACTGTTTATTAGTACTTTATTTCCTTAGTATATTGAAGTTGTGTGGGTACTTTTTATTATTATTATTGTCATATTAATTATTGTTTGATGGACAAAGAAATTAAACAATTTAAACAACAATTAAACCACATATTTGTTTCCCACTTAATTAAGTTCATTTTACATTTTTTAGTTGGAACTTATTTAATTATGTGATAAGACTTGATGTCACTCTTGTGTAAATTGCTTTGTTTGAAAGTGGCCTTCAGTGGAAAAATAAAGAAGCATTTGACACAAAGCAATGTATAGGTTTATCTATTTCTAAAGGCTTGACAGCTCTTGACTAAGGTTGTTTGAACTACCATTGTAAAAGAACAATTATTTTGCTCAATGCGTGTTATTTATATTTAGGTATTTTAATATAGATATTGCTTATATTTCAATTTATTATATTAATGAAGTACCATTTGATGCTTAGAAATGTAAGAGGTAAATATATATATTGAATATTAGATCATTTAAGCATCATGACCTAAGACCTTATCATAACTAATACCACAGTATGTTCTTAAACAATATGCAATAAAAGAGTAACCTTTAAATCTGTATTGTAAAATCCTATTTTATTAATATTGAATAATTCCCTGGAGCCAAGAGCTGTAAAGACTTTGTTTGCACTAAAACATAAATTATGAAATGAGAATGATGTGATGCTATGTCTGCTAGCTTCCATGGCTATTATTGACTAATCTGAGCTAGCTCTTTTACTTGATTTTATATATATATATATATATATATATATATATATATATATATATATATATATATATATATATATATATATATATATATATATATATATATATATATATATATATATATATATATATATATATATATATAGTGTGTATATATATATATATATATATATATATGTGGTGTGTATATATATATATATATATATATATATATATATATATATATATATATATATATATATATCTTTGTGCAAGACCTTCCTCAACTTTCTATTTTGTGATGTTTATGACCCATATATGAATATGTAATAAATGGAATTTAACAAGTGACTTGGTGGCTTTGCGTTTCTCTTCCACACTACTCCTTATTAGGCATTTACAGGGTACAATTAGACCGTAAATAGAGTTGGTGGAATATGGATCAACATGTAGGCATCATCCGCGGTGTCCCATTCACTCTTCAGCTAGTAAACTTAAGATTTATTACCTTGTTTTATGACACAAACACCGGTAGTATCTACAAGAAAAAAAAACTTAAAAAGGTAGAAATGGATTATGTACATCACATAAGAATAAAAACCTAAAAAGATCTATTTAGCTTTGCATTAAGTGCAAAACTACAACAAAACACCAAATTCTGGTTGGTTGTAATCTAACAAATTGAGTGTAATTATTTTGTGCTCCTCTTTTGATGCATCTGGATATATTTATATTGACAGTCTGTCAGCGTTAATACAAGAGTTTATTACATAATTACAATTATATTATTTTCTTAGGGTAACCTCATGCATGGTCATCATCTTTTGAAGTAAATACAGGTTTAAGCGGCAAATAAGGTTTCCACAAACAACATTTAAATCTACATGAATAAGTTCCCTCTGATGAAGACTCACTATGGACAAACATTAGTTGCTGCTTCAAATTGGCTGATGCTGGCAGATTCCCTTATACTTCCTTTCTGTGTTTTTTATTTATTCATTTTACTATAAATGTGTTACAACATGTCCAATATGTGTTATTGCAACAAGTTGCTTGCTCAAGGATTGTCCTGCAATCATTGTTTTATGTTAATAGACCACCACCTAGTGGTAGAATGCATGTATTACTTAAAATGACTGTACCCACGATTATGTCCACAATCTTTGTTTTTGTATTACATAGTAATATTACAGTGCTGTCAGGGGATGAAATCCACGTTGATGTTTTGCTTTCGTGCCTTTTAGGTTTAGATACTTAAAGTGCACCTCAGTCAGATATGTTTTGTTCGATTGAAAAAGCTTATGTTGACAGTGTTAACGTTTGTCTTTTCATTAAATTTCACCTGCAAATGACAGTAAATTGAAATGATTTATCTGACTGTAAATTATAAATTCATAGGGTTTTTCTCAGACAGTTGGATTCAAATGCATAATAAATAGTTATGCTGAAGCATTAAATGATAGGTTCACAATTGTTCAAATTGGTTTTAAAACAAGAAGTCCACATGGACATGTGTTAATCTGAACCTAATATGGGGTTTTATCAGACTGAGTTTGTTAATTCAAGTCGACATATTCCAAAGTTACAGTGTGTTTAGTTTAATATCCCTCTCTCCCTCCCCAGACAGTTTCCTTGATGAGCTGCGGTGGAGGGATGGTAACTTAGATCGAATTTTAAATAAAAAAGATAGAGACTAAAAAGTTAAAATTTTAGAAGATACCCACTTGATCTTCTATCGAATTTGTTTTGCATTCATCAACCACTGAGGATCTTGTCCGCCATCACTTGTGTTGGATGAGCGTAAGGAAGGAATCTCTTTACAATCAATATGATGTGGTTGCAGGATTACATCTAAGCCAATTTCAATGTTCAAAAGGACACATGAAAAAATGTGAACCTATACTTCACCCAGCTTAAAATGTGTCCTGTAATCCTGTAATGATCTCATATATGCTCTCTGCATCAGCTAAATCCAGCAGAGTACAGTAACAGAGGGGCCATATATTGAGCCATCATTATTTATAAAGACAATCAAAAAGGCATTTTAATTGGGACTCTATCGCACACAAAAATAAAAACCTAAAATGCAGGAATAGAGAAGTGTTATAGATAGCTAGGCCTACAAAATGAGGTTATTTGTGTGACAGCGGATCCAGACAGATAATACACAGGTATTTGCAGTATTTGAAATCCCAGTATTTCTCACTAAAATCTCACTGAGTAGCCTAGACTAACATTTTGGAGAGAATATGAATAAACATTGCTATACAACCATGAAGACAAAAATTAAATAGTTGTTATTTCAACTAGTGTGCACACTAATCTGCTTTAAATCCAAGGCAACAGTTAGCAGAAAAACCTGAATTGAGGATATTTTAACTGATGTGAAAATGTTTTTACGATCCAGTAAGACAGGACATACAGCGTGAAACAGAAATTCACAAAAGATGGGGTTATAAGTGTATATATTTGTGATTTAAAACTGCTTTGTCAGAAACTGCACCAAACTATAACAACGTGATGTGTACACGGAGGCCTGTGTTAGTGGAAAAGCTTTGCGCATGCGGGCTGCGCATGTCTCCTCGTGATGACAGCAAGTGACAGCACTGTTCGCTTCTGCAGTAGCCAGCAGTGTAAGACGGCCAACCGCGAACTAACAACTACTCTGATTCGAGAAATCTCATGATCGTCTTTGTTTGGAGAAATAGTGAACGAATAGTACACCTTAATTACAGTAGGTAAGTAGCTCAATTTATGTTAGCACGTTCTGTTAACCACATTTGGTCAACCAGAAGCTTGCAGCCTAAAGCTAGGCTAACGTAGCTAACTAGCTTATGGCTAGCTTGCCCTGCTTGACTAGCAAACGTTAGCCGAGTTTAACTCGGTTAACGTTAGCAGCCTACTGCTAGAGTTAGCCAGCTCACCAGTTTGCTCCCTGTGCCCCTTCTCGAATTAGCTAGCTAGTGCAAATACTTGCCCGTCCTCACTGGTAACGTTACCAATGTAGCTAACATTAGCTAAACCTGGCTGTCTCGGGTTGTGTCAGTTTCCTTCACACAGCATTTAGCTGAGCTAACGATTGATACGTGGTTTATATGATTTGTTTTTTAGATTGATGACTGTTATCTAAGCCAAGGTTACTTTAGCAAGCGGTAAGACTCATTAACTTAACCTATCCCATGTCGATTTGTTGGCTAAATCTCAGTTGGCTAGCTAGTAACGCTACCCCATCAAATCAAGGGCACCATAAACTTGTATCTTAACGTTAGCACATGAACGTGTTTTAGCTTTTAGTGCCAAATTTGCCCACACCCACCCATTAAGCCTGTGAAAAGGTTGTTTTGCTAAAGTTGCAGCCTAATAGCATAACCAACCGCACCGTGTTTATAACGTTGAGGCTTGTAAAACTGTGGGAAATAGCGTCAGCCAATTAATATCATTAATGTTTAACGACGGAATATTACGGTTAACTCTTTGTATCATAGAGGTCATTCTCTCCTCTTTTTGTCCAATATTACTGAAGCAATTAGTCATAGATTTGAATTAGTCAAGTCTCTTTATTAGTTAAAATACCAAACATTTGCTGGTTACCACTTCAGATGTGAGTTTTTGCCTTTTTTCTATCATCTATCTATCATTTTATATGATCCAATTATTTTGTGTTTTATACTCCTTACCACACAAGACTAGTTAATCTAAGACCAGAAGGCTCAGTGAACTTGTGGCTTAGATTAAAAAATTATCTAAAATAGTAATTAATTACAACTCAAATATACAGTCAATACCTCCCTCTTTGACAATACCTGGTGTCATAGTATACCCTTTCCTGAATTAGCCTAACTCTGTATCCACTCAACCCAAATATCACATTTTAGCTTCAGAAGTCCGTTTCAGTTGCTCACTTTGTTGTGTGATCTAAGTCTTATGAGCACCGATTGAGGCTCAGTCAACACAAATTTCTTCAGCTTTAGTGAAGACTACAGATTGCGTAGACCTGCGATCGGCCTACTATATGGTTTGAGAGTAGAATGACCTAAGTTCAAGTGTGACCGAGTGATCCCACGCTTGTTGCATTGTAACTGGATGTATGATCATTCCTAGGCTCATTCATTACTTAGAAGGAGTTTTATCTTTACTTGGCAGGATGTGCGCTACTGAAAGTTCTGCGGTAAACTGAAAAAAACATTTCAGTTGATGCAGATCACAATATTAATGTTCTTTAATGCACTGCAACAGCCCTGTCTGTCTCCTTTTCTCTAGAGGTGTTAACCTGATGCTTGGGTTATACGTGTTACATGTGTTACAATCTGCGGTCACAGAAGGAGATGACCAGAATTGTGAGTTGGGATTGGACTGCAGAATTGTTGTTCTGTGTGTGTATCTGTGTTTGTGCTGTTTGCTTCACTTTGGCAGACTGCTGCTGTACATTTTAAGGATTTAGGTTGGGTTAGAATGCGTGTGTTCGAGTATTCATAACTTCCTTGAAGCCATTTCACTTAGTAATGTAGATTGAATATCTTGGGCAACAAGACATTGTTTGACCCACCTTCAGGGTGTCGTTCAGAGGACCTGAGAACTAGGCTGGCGTTGCACCTCTGGCCCAGTTGAGAAGGTCTATCCTGACTGAGACCAAGGCTGTGTTACACGTAGATTGTTATTTTGACAAACTGAGACATTTCCCTTCGTTTGTGCCCTTGGTTTAGAGGCAAACGGTGAATTTGCCTCTGAAAACGAGTCTTTCTAAAAACTCTGTCCAGAGAGAAGATCTCTGAAATCTACTTTTGCATGTGAATTGAGACAAATGCAGCTTTAGGCAGTCGATAAAGTTGGAGAAAGAGAGAGGAAGTGATTCGTTGCTGTTGTTGACATTTTCGAGATTCTTATTGGCTAACATGTGCTTGAGCTTCTCGTTACACTGCTACCTACAGGTTAAGAATGCTCTTGACGGCATAAAATATATATATATATATATATATATATATATATATATATATACACACACACACACACACACGGGTACGTGTAAATTAACCCTTTTCTGAAAAGTGACAGCTGTGCACAATGTTATCTTTGAAACCGGAGAGGTTGAAATGTCCGTTTATGAAAATAACCGGCTTTTAAACTTTTAAAGATTCACTCTGGTGCACATCATCAACTGGCAAAGTCAAAAATGTCTTTCTAGTAGGAAGTTGCCCTCAAGACCCCAGAAAGTGACAGCAACTGTGGTAAACCGAGTTAAGTTTCATGATACCCGAGTCAACAGGACAAGTCGTAACATTTAACTTGACAGACAGCACATGACAGACGCCTGGGAAAACAGTGATCCACGTTAATGATAAATACTGTTTATCTATAAAACCTCCATGTGAGATCCTGTGGTTAACTCCACATCCAAGCTGATCACAAAGACAAACATCGGAGATTATTTATGAATTCCAGCTTAAACACTGCTTTCTCAAATGAATATGGAGGTGGAGCCACATGGAACAGGGTCTTAACTACCCCTCATACTGTATTTGGTGTAGAAACATGGATTCAGGAAGACGGCCCCTGAATTGGGACACGTTTTATACCGTGTTTTATCTTCTGCCTCCACGACAGCTTGTTGTTTCAGAGGGGGTGGACTAGACATAGACCGGTTATCGGCTCATTTTTTGGCAGTTTGCAGATTATCTGTATCAGCATTTTATTTGCCTGATAACCGATAAAGTTTTGTCTCCGCTGTGGCTCTGTGTCCCCCTGCTTCGACTTCACTCACCACTGAGTCTCACTAAATGTCCCACCCACAGAACTATATGACTCTCGTTTACTGTGTATTATGTTGAAAGTTTCTAATTAATACATCGGTTTTATTAAAAACTAATAATTTGCATCAGCCTCGAAAAACCAGTATCGGGCCTACAGTGGACATTTTCACATATTTCGTTGGGGCAGTATTATCGTCAAGGTTAGAGAAGTTAACGTTGTGGCAAGAAGGTTGCTCCTTTGAACCCCACATATGCTGGGTAAATCTGTGTGGGAGCAGTGAGCGTAAATGACCCCCCCCCAACTAACCAACTCTAAGAATCAGACCAAATACTCATTGAGGTTCCGTACCAAGTAGGGTTGTTGGAAGAACTACCGAAAGTCGCATATGAATCGTATGTATATGAATAGTAAAAAAAAAATCTGTAATATTCAAATCCTGAAATTACTATTCAAATATGACTTTTTTTGAAAATATGTTGGCTAACGTTTGCTAATCTCCCTCTTCTCGACTTGGCCGACACGTATGTGTCACTCATGTCACGTTTTATGAACAATAAGTTAGCGGGAATGAGAAACACATGACATTGGGCGGTGTAAGCGAGTAACGTTAGTACAACATCACGGCTACGCCTGGAAATCAGAAAAAGGACGGCAAATAGTTTTAACATGACTTTAAAATCGACATCCATTGTGCCAAAGTGCTTACATTAACTTTTTCTTGTTTACTAACTGTGTCGGGAGTCAAAGTGACGTGAGCGTAGCTGGGAGCTTCACGGAGACAGCTTAAGTTTATGTTAGCTACCCTACAGCATAACCTTCCAATAGCTGTATTCTCAGTAACATTACAATCTGCAAGAAAAGGGTTGCTTATAAATCACTATAAATAGTAGTGACTGCTAGGGTTGGGCGATCTCCCCTAAATTGGCAGGTGACGATGTTTACAGTAAAACATCGTGATGGACGATGAAATTGTTGTGCTGTGTCCAAGCCGAAGCGCAGAGCATGACCTTACCGCATGCTGTTATGGTGAGGAGAAAAAAAGTAGTTTCCTCTTAAAGGGCTTTATCTAGCACCCTGCGCAGCACGGCGCAAAGCTCAACGCAAGTGTCTTCGTTAGTTTTAGACCGACGGAGTTATCAGTTTCTTGTCCAGCGCCAGCGGGGGGCGTGTTATCACGATGGAGGCTCTCCATCACGATGGATAAGGACATCGTTATTACAAAAAAAATAACAGATGAAATTTGAATGGTATTATAGTCTAAGATTGACAGCTCTAGTACCCAGACCGGATGGTGGGAAAGGTCTCTCTTAAACCTCATGCACTTATTGTACAGTATCTGCCTGCTGAGAATTGTAAGAATTTACCTGAAAGGGAAGTGTGAAGAGGATGTTGGTTCAGATACATGAATTCCTCTTTGTAGGAAGTGAAATCCTATGAATATCTATAAAAAGCACTTTGTTCCATTGGTTGTTCCGTGCGGGTGTGTGTAGAAAGAGTGGGCTGTGTTCCAAACACCTTTACTCTGGTGCAGCTGTGATATATTTACTTCATAAAGTAGTGTTCTGTGCTTTGCATTTAAAAAAAGAAATAATAACCTAATGTGGTTGCGTTTTTAATCACTTGTCTTTGCCCTGCCCCTGCTGTATTATGCCACCCTGTTGTGATAGTGCTTCTGTTGATATTAAGGTTGTACGGTTGGTCGTCTTGTTATTATTTATTCAGTGTGGCTGTCCTGCCACAACTACGATCACTCTCACACAACTCAGAAACTTGCAGATTATGCTTTCCTTCAAACTGGTTTCTCTTCTGCTTTAGAGTTCCTCAGTGCTCTCCATGACTGACTCACCAGGTGGCTTTACGCAGTGGACTGTATTGGAGCCGGCGGGCACAGGAGCCCATGACAAATGGCAGCTTACCTCTCTGCTAGCCACTTAATAGCCTTGTTGTTTTTTCACTTCCTTCCAAGAATGTGAGGAATGTGCTTATTCAAGAACATGAGTCTATGCGTGGAATTGCACCCTGAGTGTACTCATCAGCCACTTACCTGTCAGTGAATTCCTCTAAAAAAAGATGTAGAATAGAAACCTGAAAGAAAAATGTTCCTTTCATATTTGCCTTTAAGATATCCAGATCTGTTAATCTAGAAAGTCCAAATTGTAGGCCTAGATCAGGTAACGATAATTTAAAGCCCCACCAAGTGGTTGGTTTTAGTGTGTACGGCAACTACTTTTAATAATCATTGATTAATCGTCTGTGGTGGTAGGATAGACATAATAATTTGATGTTTTTGGACTGTTGGTCGGACCAAAAAAGCTTTAGTTTGAAGATCATCAGCTCTGGGAGATTGTCATTGACATCTTTCACAAATTTCTGACATTTTGTAGACTTAAGTTGATTTATTAAGAAAAACTAATTGGCACATTATCTGATAATGAAAATAATCATTAGTTGCTGCGCCAATTTAAACTAAACAGATGTTGTCACCACTCATTTCATACCATCATAACATTTAAAGCAGCACTACACGTTTTCAGATTGGGCCAAAACTTCTACACTTTATAAGTGTCATACATTTAATAAATGGTTTATAACCATGGTTGGAAATTAAAGCTGTGGTGGGCAATTTATTTTTTAGCATTGTCTGTCAAGAAATCCATAATTTAGATAATAATCTAAATTGTAATTTAAGTGGTCTGAGGTAAAATAAGACGTCTGCACCTCCCCTTGGCTCTGTTTTCAGGCTTTACAAAATCTAGCTCATGATGCGAGACTTTGTCCAATCACAGACGGAGAGCGTGTCCTCTCAGGGGCGGGAAAAATAATTGATTCTTAGATGCATCACAGTTATCTCTACAACAATTCAATGCTCAATTCTCATAAGTTAATAATCAATTAAAAAAAAAAAGTGCTCTTCTTGATTTTTATTTAAAAGTAACTGTCTCCAGGCGTGTAAAAATCAAGAAACAGAGTGACTGAAAGAGGATTGGATAATGGACAACAACTTAGAGTTTTTAGGCAGGAGTGCAGAAAACAAACACAAAAATGGAAAAAAAACAATTTTTATATATATATATATATATATATATATATATATATATATATATATATATATATATATATATATATATATATATATATATATATATATATATATATATTTACAAATGATCAAATAAGACATACTGTACATAAAATAATTTGGAAAAGACATAAAGGTTGTTCATCTACATCTGATCACAACATGTTTAATGTCCTAAGAAGCCAATTGTCCCCCTTTGAAACATGACAGAGCCTCTGACATGGAAGATTACTGTGAGAGAAGGTGACTTTCAAAGCAAGTTTAAAGTTTAAGCATGGAATGACTACAAATTAAAAACCTCAGTAGAGAAAACATTTCGTGAGTATTTGTGTTTGACAAATACTGCATATGTCAAAATCTAAAAAAATTCTGATTTATATGTGCATTTATTTTTTTATCACCTATGGAAATGTACGTAAAAATGTTGCACCGAGAGACGCTGCTAATTAGTTTAGAATTGAATCGCTGACCTCTCAGAATCGTGAGTTGCCCAGAGATTCCCACCCCTAGTTCCTATTGGCTGATTTGCTCTTGCACATCCTGTGCGACAGAGAGTGGAGAGGGAGAGCTGCAGGAGGAGGTCTCACTCATCTTCAAATTCTGCCATTTATTTTTGCTTTCTACCCACTGCAAGCTTTAATTTCTTGGTCGTTTCCCAGCAACAATTTCCCAGCAGGTCAATAGGCTTTTTTTGGGCTGGTGAGTGAAGCAAATCCAGCAACCACTTGCATATTTCACCAGCATTGGCATTAGCATCTAGTGGCTGGTGCTAATTTTCAACCCTGTTTATAAAACTATAATGTAGAACTTTGTTAGCAGCTATAATGACAGGTTTACGTTTATTAATGTAC
Organism: Etheostoma cragini; assembly: GCF_013103735.1. Taxonomy (NCBI): domain Eukaryota; kingdom Metazoa; phylum Chordata; class Actinopteri; order Perciformes; family Percidae; genus Etheostoma; species Etheostoma cragini. The sequence goes on from NC_048411.1 coordinate 17,203,540, forward strand.
AGTATTTATTAGCAATTTATAACCTCCTATGAAGCCTTATTTTATACTATTCAAACTGCGATTCACACTCAGTAAGTGTCATATCTGTACACCTGGCTCCACTTATTGGGGCCCGCAGGATGATTTATAGTTGGCGACAAATACATCAACAAACATATATATATATATAACATATTATATCCGCTTGCAACTACACTATAGTGTATTATAAACATTATTGTATTTTATCATATCATATCAGTATTTATTGTGCGTTTTTAATAACGTTTTACCACATTTTTTTTTAATCTGCACCCTTTATATTAACCATGTGTTTTTGTTTTATTATGATAAACATGTATTACATGTGTTTCTATAAATGCTAAACGGACATAACAAGCAAACCAAAAAATGTAATTTCTAATGTGAAAAGATGAAGCCAACGATTTGAATGTGTCGATCTGTTATAAGCAAATGTTTGATATTGTTTTACTGATAAATGACTGAAGGATTAATCCCTCATGAGATTGTCTGTCTGTTGTTTTTGTGTTGATGGACTGCAGCACCCGGGCAGGTGGCCATCATGTTTCTCACATGATATGGAGCAGCTGTGCCTTCTGGAGAAATGTATTTTGTCTACCCCGAACACACAAATAACATACTGAATGTTTTTTTTTTGTATTAGAGGCTCATTTAACTAAAATGGGTTTTTATCACAGTAATTGGAGACCAGTAATCACTATTTATTCTTGGTTTGCCAAGGGAGTTCAATGCTAAGCCTATCATTATGCGTTTAAATCTGCATAACCAATCTGTTTTGTCAGACACATCAACTCCAACGTTGTGGTTGTCTGTTTACGAACAATGACGGTGCCTTGCAGTCTTTCCCACTCTGAGGCAGTTTTCTCCAGTCTAGTCTCATTCTCCTCTCAGAGCCGTAACGCCACAGTTAAAGCCGTGTTTGCTATGTTTTGCAGCCTGCCACAAAGCGTCATTGTGGCAGGATTCACCAAGAAATAATTCAGATTTTATGCACTCAGCTTGGTTTGTATGTTTTGGCTGTGTGAATCTGGAAAAGGAAGAGTGATTTGCATATTCTGCTGTGCAGGGTCTCCTGAAGCTTGTGAAACGCATGCTTTTTTTGTTGTCGCTGGGACAGCGTTTCAAGCACATGGAATGCAAATGAGCCCTTCCCTTGTCTGACACGAGCATCATGCGTGAGCGAGCGTTCAGCCAGACCTTTTTTTAGCTGGGAATTGATATCACGATTCTCTAATTGTAATGTTTATTACACAATTGAACCCTGACAAAACAAAACAAAATGGCAGTACCAAACAGAATTTTTGGGCTCCTATAGCACATTAGGCATCACCACAAGCCTGTAAACATAATAACATAACCTAACACATGCAATTGTTAGCTAACGTTACCAGGAAACTTAACTTACCCTTTTGTGTTGGCAAACAATAGTCATGTCGAGCCATAGTCAAGGCTCAGCACCCAAGCGCCAGCAATAAGGCACCACCTTAGCCAAATTATTTTTACTAAATTAAACTAAATTACTTCTCATTCTCAGATCGAAAGAGCGTAGTTGGTCCCCAGTAGACTTCTTTAGCAAGTTTTGTCTTTAAGCCTTTTGAAATGTATTTTTTTATCTTTAGCTTTTCCAATGTTTTAAACACAGATGTGGTAATAATAAGGGTCCAAAAAGATGTGAAACGAAATGTTTTTGTTGTTGTTGAAAGATGTGACTTTTTTTTTTCCTCTTTGATTGATGTGCCTGCGAAAAAAGAAAAAAAAACCTCCCACTTCACTGTATTAAAGCTTAACGGGGTATACCAGCGATTTAATAATTCCACTTCCATAACGGGATTTAAGGAAACGGATTAAAAAAAGGCTGGTCAAATTTGAAGTAGCAGATAAAGTACAATAATGTTTACATCACAGTGTCTCAATGATGTCCTGTTTTGTCTCACCAGTATTCCAAAACCCCCAAAATATTGAGAGAGAGAGAGAGAGAGAGAGAGAGAGAGAGAGAGAGAGAGAGAGAGAGAGAGAGAGAGAGAGAGAGAGAGAGAGAGAGAGAGAGAGAGAGAGAGAGAGAGAGAGAGAGAGAGAGAGAGAGAGAGAGAGAGAGAGAGAGAGAGAGAGAGAGAGAGAGAGAGAGAGAGAGAGAGAGAGAGAGACTGTTGTAACTGGAGAAGCTGGAACCAGAGATAGTTTAGTCTTCTTTTCTTTGATAGACGACCATAATCAATTATCAAAATTGTTGTAATCACATTTTTTAGGATCGCCTTATAAATGAATTGACTAATTGTTTAAATTTAACATAGGCTTTTTGGAAATTTGTAGCCTCGATGCCAGAGCTGCGATAACCCTAATTACATCATCCAGGGTTATTTTCTCCTACTTGACAAAGCATCTCCAGAACAACATTAGTGCAATCCATGACAAGTACACTGATCTTTAACACAGCTGCCTTGACAAATATTTTCTTGCTTATTTGACTTTGGCTCAACACTTGGTTCAAGGTTATTTTCCATTTCCACACTTTGACCTTACTCTGGCCTGTTTCCGTCCCATCGTGTCCCTCCTGTGCTCCAGTCACTGACCTCTCTGCCTGTGTGAGCTGGGGAAGATGGTGAAGCCAGACATCCACACTCTGGCCCACCACCTGAAGCAGGAGCGGCTGTACGTGGCATCAGAGAAGCAGCTGATCCAGAGGCTCAACAGTGACGTGCTGAAGACAGCCGAGAGGCTGTACCGGGCCGCATGGATCGCCAAGCAGCAGAGGATCAACCTCGATCGTCTTATTCTCACCAGGTCAGACCTACCGTCACAATCCACTCTGGCCTTTTAAAAAGGAATATTTCAACCTTTTTGCGAAATGGGGTTAGGGAATATGCTTTCTTTTCAGAAGTGAGAAGATTGATTTTAATGTCATGTCTGTGCATGATGTACAGAGCTGGAGCCAGCATGTGGTTAGCCTTGCTGAGCATAAGTCAGGGGGCTAAGTCTACAGCAGCCTGGCTCTCTCCAAGGTTAGCAAATGTGTCCCTCACAAGCAGTCACCTCCTATAAAAAAGAAAGAAAAAAGTATGTAACACCATTTCCCTGATGAAGGTCTCTTACTGAAACATGGACAGTTTTTATATATATATATAGAAACTGGCCAAATATATATATATATATATATATATATATATATATATATATATATATATATATATATATATATATATATATATATATATATAATTTTTTTTTTTTTCTCTCGCTCTCACAAGTTAGACAATATGTGGGCGTTTCTTTGTAACTTTTGATCTACTTGTCCCCCTCTGACACACCTGTCTCACGCTATAGATGTGCAAAGTATTTTTCTTTTCTAACAAATTTGTCTGTGAAACGCATTGGTTTATTCTGTACAAGCAGTAATGCTTGTACTCGCTTGTCTAAAGGTGAACACGTCAGTCAGACGTTGGATTTTTACTAATGAAAACAAACTCTGTTGTACAGTGCGGAGGCCTCTCCGGCAGAATGCTGCCAACATGCCAAAATGCTGGAAGACACACAGTTTGTCGATGGCTACAAGACTCTGGGCTTCCAGGAGACGATCTACGGCGAGTTCTTGGCCAGGTTATGGGAGAACCCCAGACTGGTGGCTTCCTGTCTGGTGGCAGGAGAGAGGCTGAACCAGGAGAACACCCAGGCGGTCACACATACAGTCTTTACCGCACTTTATGGCAACTGTATTATGCAGGAGGATGAAAGCTACCTTCTACAGGTCAGTGGTCTCACCTGTCTCCAGTGTTAAGAACAGTGGTGGAATGTAACAAGTATTAATAATCAAGTAGTGTACTTAAGTACGAATTTATAGATACAAGTACTTTACTTGAGTCTTTTCTTTTCATGCCAGTTTCTACTTCAGCTTTATATACTAGTTACTTTACATTTCATTAGTTTTGCACTTAAAACACATGTAGTTCATAGTTTCCGGTTTGTAAAATGTGAGGATTTAACTCTAACCCTTGCATTGAGTTCTTTTACTTTTAATACTTTAAGTAATTTTGCTGATGATACTTACATGCTTTTACTTAGGTAACATTTTCAATGCAGGACTTTCACTTGTAATCACTTTCACTTTCAGAGTATTTTTTTTTTCAGTGTGGTATTTAATAAATTTACTTTAGTAAAGGATCAGAAGGCTTCTTCCACCACTGTTGGCACATTTGCAAAATAATTGAATAGCCTCTTTTTTCTCTTGGTGCAACTTTCTGTCTTATCAACTCCCAGGTGCTTCGATACCTGGTGGAGTTTGAGCTGAAGGAGAGTGACAACCCTCGGCGCCTACTGCGACGGGGAACCTGCGCCTTCAGCATCCTTTTCAAGCTTTTCACCGAGGGCCTGTACTCGGCCAAGCTCTTTCTCACCGCCACCCTCCACGAACCCATTATGCAGCTGCTGGTGGAAGACGAAGACCACCTGGAGACGGACCCTGCCAAGGTGACGGAGCGCCTCACTCCGGCCCAGCAGGAACGCTTCGGAGAGAAGGGCTCCGAGGGCTACAAGCAAAGGGTGCAGGCCGCAGTGGAGGCCAACGAAGCCAAGCTGGTCGCTCTGGTCAACAAGTTTATCGGCTACCTGAAGCAGAACACCTACTGCTTTCCCCACAGCCTGCGCTGGATTGTGTCGCAGATGTACAAGACTTTGTCGTGTGTGGAGCGTCTCGAGGTGGGCGAGGTGCGCACCATGTGTACAGACCTGCTGCTCACCTGCTTCATCTGCCCAGCCATAGTCAACCCCGAGCAGTACGGTATCATTTCAGACGCACCCATCAACGAAGTAGCCCGCTTCAATCTAATGCAGGTTGGTGGCACAGCGTGCATTCTGTTTACACATCATACGTGTGGGAACCACTCTGCAGTAGGGCTGGGTACCCAACTTTGATATTTTTAGGCATTGACCGAATTGCCTCCATAGTATCGGTTATCAAAAACGTTACAGGTCAAAGTGTCACACAGGGAAAGAGTGTGTGTGTGTGTGTGTGTGTGTGTGTGTGTGTGTGTGTGTGTGTGTGTGTGTGTGTGTGTGTGTGTGTGTGTGTGTGTGTGTGTGTGTGTGTGTGTGTGTGTGTGTGTGTGTGTGTGTGTGTGTGTGTGTGTGTGTGTGTGTGTGTGTGTGTGTGTGTGTGTGTGTGTGTGTGTGTGTGTGTGTGTGTGTGTGTGTGTGTGTGTGTGTTTTGAGAGGCTTGACTACAGTTTGTGTCACAGACAGTACAGGCCGAAAGTTTGGACACGTCTTCTCATTCAGTGCGTTTCCTTGATTATCATGACTATTTACATTGTAGATTATCACTGAAGGCATCAAAACTATGAATGAACACATGTGGAATTATGTACTTAACAAAAAAGTGTGAAATAACTGAAAACATGTCTTAAATTCTAGTTTCTTCAAAGTAGCCACCCTTTGCTCTGATTACTGCGTTGCACACTCTTGGCATTCTCTCGATAAGCTTCAAGAGGTAGTCACCTGAAATGGTTTCCGAACAGTCTTGAAGGAGTTCCGGGAGATGCCCAGCACTTGTTGGCCCTTTTTTCTTCACTCTGCGGTCCAACTTTACCCAAACCATCTTGATTGGGTTCAGGTCCGGTGACTGGAGGCGCAGCACTCTATCACTCTCCTTCTTTGTCAAATAGCCCTTACACAGCCTGGAGGTGTGTTTGGGGTCATTGTCCTGTTGAAAAATAAATGATGGTCCATCTAAATGCAAACCGGATGGGATGTCTCATGTTGCTGAAGGTTGCTGTGGTAGCCATGCGGGTTAAGTATGCCTTTAAGCTTGAATAAGTCCTCAACTGTACAACAGCAAAGCAACCCCCCACCATCACACCACCTCCTCCATGCTTCACGGTGGGAACCACGTAGAATCCATCCAATCACCTTTTCTCCATCGCACAGAGAGAAAGCGGTTGGAGCCAAAGATCTCAAACTTGGACTCATCAGACCAAAGCCCAGATTTCCACTGGTCTAATGTCCATTATTATCTTTTCTGCTTGTTGTCTCTCCTTAGCAGTGGTTTCCTAGCTGCTGTTTGACCAGGAAGGCCTGATTCGCACAGTCTCCACTTAACAGTTGGTCTAGAGATGTGTCTGCTGCTAGAACTCTGTGCGGTATTAATCTGGTCTCTAATCTGAGCTGCTCTTAACTTGCGATTTCTGAGGCTGGTGACTCAGATGAATTTATCCTCAGCAGCAGAGGTGACTCTTGGTCTTCCTTTCCTGGGGCGGTCCTCATGTGAGCCAGTTTCGTGGTAGCGCTTGATGGTTTTTGCAACTGCACTTGGGGACACATTCAAAGTTTTCACAATTTTCTGGACTGTTTCTCTTTACTTAGCTGATTGATTCTTGCCATAATATGATTTCTAACAGTTGTCCAATAGGGCTGTCGGCTGTGTGTCAACCTGACTTCTGCACAACACAACTGATGGTCCCAACTCCATTAATAAGGCAAGAAATTCCACTAATTAACCCTGACAAGGCCCACTTGTGAAGTGAAAACCATTTCAGGTGACAATCTCATGAAGCTTATTGAGAGAACACCAAGGGTTTGCAGCACTATCAAAAAAAACCAAGGGTGGCTCCTGTAAAGAAACTAGAAAATAGACGTGTTTTCAGTTATTTCACACTTTTTTGTGTACATACAAGTACATAATTCCACATGTGTTCATTCATAGTTTTGATGCCTTCAGTGATAATCTACAATGTAAATAGTCATGAAAATGAAGGAAACACATTGAATGAGAAGGTGTGTCCAAACCTTTGGCCTGTAATGTAGGTGTAAAGCTAAAATGAGGTTACAACAGTATAGATTGATATTGCATATTTCTGCGTTACACAGGTTGGGCAGCTTTTGCAGCAGTTGGCCATGGCCGATGATGATGCAGACCCAAGGCGGAAAAGCAGTTTGTCCAAATTTGATAAGGTGTGTGTGTGAACCATGGTGAAGTTACTTCCAGCCCAAGCGCAACTTATTTCTCCTCGTTCTAACTGACACTTCTTCTTCTCTGTTTGCAGAGTTGTGTAGCCGCCTTTCTGGATGTGGTGCTTGGAGGAAGAGCAGTCGAGACCCCACCCATGTCCTCAATGAACCTTCTAGAAGGCCTCAGTAGGACTGCGGTCTATATTACACATAATCAGCTACTCATGCTGGTAGGCTTTTGCAATTGATATCTAAATGTGACAGTAGCACACAATTTTTGAAAGTTTGATTAATTGTGTACCGCACAATGCTATTGTTAATTTTTCACGTAGAGTTTTTAGAACTGTTGAGCAAATCGCTTGCTCTTCCAGCCAGTGTTAACGGTTTTCTTGTAACCAATTGCCTTCGCATCTATTCCGCATTCGACACGTGTCATCTCTTGTTCTTAACCTATTGTCACAGTACATTTTGCGATGTTTACAAGTACATTACAATCAGTTCAATTATGACTACTGTATGTAAATCACATTTAAAAAAAAAAAAAAAGGGAACTTCTAAAGGGAGTCACTTTCATTTGAATGTCGGTAGTGGTATGTGAAAGCTTTTAATAGTTGTGTGACAAATGCTGCTCTTCTAGGAAATGTGCAGAAACAACCTACACACAGGCTAGCTAGATAGGTAGTGTAACTTGCAGATGAGTCATTCACAAACAAAAGCAGAAATGGTGCAACAGGAAAAGCTTATTTATTAACTTAGCTCTTTGACCTTAGTGTTACTTCAGCATTTGTCAGGACATAAGGCAGCTCAAGTGCCTTTGGTTTATTTGTGTGTAATAGCCATGTGTGGCCTTTGTGTTGATTCTTTCCCTCCATCCATTACAGAATACCTTTCGTCATTGAACTCCTTATGAAGCCATGCGTAATCAATACAGTTTGTACCAGGAACAGTTTAGGACTTTGGCGAGTGCAAACTTGTCATCTCAAATCCTCCCTGAGAAAAACTGTTGACTTCTAATGGTTGATTAATTGGGATGGTCTCGAGAATAAATGTGTCCCACTTCCTACATACGTAGGTGGATTTTGTGCGGAATGTGATGGCAGGGGACCACCTTCGGGAGGAGGAGCACATGGCTCTGGAGACCCTGCTTGCCAATGTGCCCCACTCTCGAACTGTGAAGAGCAACAGTCTGGAGCTGACCCCCTCCAACACCCCCCAGCTCTCCCCGGCTACCACTCCTGCCAACAAGAAGAACAGACTCCCTATAGGTACCTACCTTCACAGCCTCTAAGCCTCTGTCTCCCTGTCACTTTTTGGAAAAAGAGTATGTATCGATGTGCTTAAAGTGATGCAACCTCTTGTAATTTTCACAGGTGAGCATCTAAAGGATATTTTGCTTCATAGGAATATCACAATTTTAAACAAGAACTTAAAGACATAAGTGTAATATTTTGCCTAATGAGAAGCAAAATAAACAAGTAGAGCTGAGTGGTGATGACAAGTGAAAAGGCCTGGGTTTTATAGGAAGCTAATGAGCGTCCTCTTAGCTTGTTATAAAGATAATTAGCGTGGCCTGGATTGAGGCTCAATTACAGAAATGACAACCAATTAAATTAGCAAATATAAATGAACTCATTTTAATTGGAATGGATGGAAAAAGATGCATCGACTCCCTTCATTAGCATTCTCAAGACAAATGATGCTGTTGCAACACCCCCTTAATTAGACGTGAACCACTACTACACACTAGTTGCTACTCTGACAATTTGACATTTACACACACAATCTTGACTTGTTACTTGAAATACTTTGAAAAATTCTGAGATGTACTCTGCATTCTTTCACCAACTCCCTACTTTGTCCTTCTCCTTTTCCTCCTGTGCTGCCATTGAACGACCAGGACAACACTTAGCCGCTATAACGTCCTGGGACCCCACCACCACCGCCCTGTCTGCTCACATTCCATTAGTAACCCCTTTTGGTGGGTAGCCTGTTGCACGTGTTAGAGCCGGAGAGAACCTAAACCATGCAGCTGTTGTTTTGCTAAGTTGCGTGATAGCTAACGCTCATCCAATCCATGCTCCTAGCTGAACAGTAACCCCCCCCGGCTCACCCGCTGTTACCTAGCTAGGGCTGGGTAGTGTTTAAAAATATTCAATACCGGTACCGATACCAACACAGGGTTTCCACGGGTCTTAAAAAGTCTCACATTTCAAAATCCAAATTTCCGTCCTTAAAAAATCTTTAATTCTAACGGTGTAGGTGTAGTTCTTTCTTTTGCTAGTCCAAATAATATTTTCTGTATATGTACAGATTATTATTACTCTGTTGCATTTTTCCTTCAATTTGAATACATGCATTATGTATTATTTATGTTGTGAGATACTGTAAGTCTTTAATTTTGTTCATAAAGGTCTTAAAAAGTCTTAAATTGGACTTGGTGACACCTGCAGAGACCCTGCAATATCATGCTTTTGATTCTGGTTCCTAAACGATACTTTTTTTAATACCAATTTTAGAAAAACAAATTACAACATGACAACATTACACAATACGGCACGAATATTATTTTATGTTTCAGCTCCTACTATGTGAGCCCAGTCTCTGTGCGTAACGTAGAGTTTTTCCTGTGTCTCTACGACGTGGAACGTCAGACAGCCAATCACCAGCATCATGAGATCTTAGTAGAAGCATGCTGTGTGCTTATTGGCTCACTGACTCTGATGAGATTTACTCCTTAGATATTGAAAGTGAGTTTTAAAAAAATAGGCATTTTTTGATACTTGATGCTTCAGAGCCAGTATAGTTTGTGCCTTAAAAAGTATTGAATAGGGTACCCAGCCCTATACCTAGCAATGCTGCTGTCCGTGTGCTCTCACCCTGCTGGCTTTGCCTTGCTCAGTGCTTTGGCTCTTTGTTGGAGCTAAAATGTTATATCAACTCATTTTTATTTTTTTATTTTTCCACCTTTTGCTTCCTCATTCAGCGGATTATGGCTTTTCATTACCAGGTAGCGTGGTGAAAAAAACAACTCTATCTGCTGCTTTCCTCCCTCTAGTCTGTGCCTAAGTTGTGGTCAAAAATAAAGAAGACATTAGTCTAGTTACTCCCCGCAATGACGGTTGCTCCGTTATGGCGTAGTTGTAAACTCAATAGCACATATGTTATCCACTCATCTCTGAGAAAGTAAGGACAAAACTATTATATACAATTAAATTGACAATGGCAAATAGTGTGAGTTATTGTGTTGGCTCTTTGTGTTTGAAATGAGGTAGTTAGTGTTTCAGATCTCTTCTCAACTGAGATAATGTGTCTTCATTGAAGAATATGTGAGTCAACTAGCACCCTTTTCCATGTTCTTCAAATGGTTCATTACATATTAATTAGGAGTGGGGAAAATTAACAATTCATAGATGCATCGCAAATTCTCTCTAGAACGATTCAATGCTCGATTCTGATAAGTTCTTCTTGTTATTATTTTAGTTTTTTTGTTTAACGTGTTGATTTTCATTTGAAAGTTACTGTCTCCAGACATGTAGAAATCAGGAAACATAGTGACTGAAAGAAGGTGGGATAATGGACAACAACTTCAAGTTTAGGCAAGAGTGCAGAAAAAAACACACAAAAATGGCCAAAAGGAAAAAAATATTTTTGTACACACGCACGATCTAATAATACATACATAAAACACTTAGGCATCACAGAAGATCTAAGAAGCCAATTCTCCATCTTTAAACATCTGAAAAAAGTTAGATGGTATTTCTCCAGAGAGTTGCATGTTTCAGCACTAGACATACCAAACGATATCAAGAGTTAAATCCTTTATCATGTTAATATCTCTATGTCAAGTGTTTTAGAACTTCTATATACTAGCGTTACTGAAATCATTTTGTTCAAATAATATGGTAGATAAAGCACATTTTTTCTTCAGCAAAGCTGTTTATGCGCTTGCGTGTGTTTTGTTCTGTCTTCAGCTTAACCAATGAACAGTGGGAGTACCTTTTTTGGATATAATAAAAACTTAATTTTGGTGCTCAAAGAAAACTACGGCTTTATTATTAACTAACTACCGCCTAACATCTAAATACAAAAGATAAACTCGTCTTTAATGTCACACCAGTGTATGGCTCCGTGAGCAAAAACTTGGAAATCATTCAAAAGGTAATTTTGACATTTCTGTGTGAAATTGATAAAGCCATTGTGACTTTCAGCACATTTGGTAATGCAACGTTTATCACAGGCAACATATTGGTGTGACATTAAAAGAGGAGTCTTGCTTGTCTAGTTTAAAGCTTTAGGCTAGAGCTGCTAATTTTCACAGAATTCCTGATTCCTGAACATGTTTAGGTTCCTAACATAGCAATACATGTTGTCATGAAGTGTCCTCTAAATGTAACAAACGGAAAATAACAGCGCTTTCCCTACTAATTCCCCTTCAACCCACCAACCAGCAGCCGCTCGAAGCCGCAGCCGTACCAACATCGCCCAGGAGGGGGAGGCAGAGGCCAGCTCCCAGGAGTCCTTGCAGGAGCTGATGCCAGAAGAGGTGCTGGTGATTTCACTAGGAACTGGTCCTCAGTCTGTCCCTGGGATGATGTCAGAGAATGAGGTAATGGGACTGGAATTAATGTACTCATTTGCAGGAGAGATGAAGATGATGAGATAAATGTAATGCCATATATATTTTTTTCCCTCTCAGTGAAGGGGAGTGAGGCTTCTTTGAGCCAGTGTCATGCATTTTCCAGTGTTTATGCAATGTTATGCAATTGATGAGAAACCCTCACATATATCTAACTCCCTGATCTAAATTTAACGGTCTCCTGATGTCTTTGGATGAGATAATGCCTGGAGCAAGAATGACTCATGGCAAAGCGCATTAGCAACCAAACATAAGTGTTTTGTATGTATGCCCTTCCTCTCTCTACTGTTCTGTAGGTTTTGAACCTGCAGATGGCTGATGGGGCCCAGGGGGACGGCCATGCTGATGATACTAAGCTGCATGGTAAACCAGACAAAACCCTGCGCTTCTCCCTCTGCAGTGACAACTTGGAAGGCATCTCAGAGGGTCAGTCTGCAGTCTGATCGCACATAAAGTTAACAAAACCCCGTTTTTATATGCATGTTCACCGAGTAATATCAAAAAAACTTGCAATTTAAAAAGTTATGAAAAGGGTTTTTTTTATTTTGGGGGTAAGAGTGTCATTGTGAAAATGAATTAGTTTCCATCAGAGCATGTGGGCCGAGGGCGAGAGGAAGCGCTTTTGATTGATTTATTCAAAAAACCATGATAACAATAAACTGAACAGTAAATCTATGACAGTCTCAATATACAAATGATCATATACAACATACAGTAAATGAATATATTACATGTCCGAAAAGTTGGAGCATCGCCTTGTCTCTCTCTACAATTTCCCTCACACCATGAGTTAAGTGTGCGTGCATGCCAGACCCAACCCGACCTAACAATGGAGTTCACAAAGTACTTTGAAAAAGAAACTGAGAGTACAGGTGGACTATTCCGTCGTGCAAGGTTAGGGTTAGGGACAATGAGTGGAGCGGAGGGAACACACACTCCGCTCACATGCTTTGGTCTCCGTTTACTTTTTTGACTGAAAAAAGTAACCAAACTGAAAAAAGAGAATTGTACAACTCGCTTTGACACTCCAATTTACAATTGAAAAATGTCACAAGGACATAAATAGTTGTCTACAACAGCTGATATAATTACTGGCTGACCTAATCACCTTGTGTATGTTTTCATTTTTTCATTTCTCAGGTCCGTCCAATCGTTCTAACTCTGTGTCTTCTCTGGACTTGGAGGGAGAGTCTGTCTCGGAGCTAGGAGCCGGGCCGTCAGGGAGCAACGGGGTGGAGGCTCTACAGCTTCTGGAGCATGAACAGGGTGTGTGTGTGTGTGTGTGGGTGTGGGAGGGTGGGTGTGGTTGGGTGGGTGTGTTTCAGAATGCTGCCAAAAGTTTTCTTATGCTAAACAGCTATTTTGTATGTACTTGTTTCTGTATTTCTTATTTATGTTTAATATGTTTGTTCGTATGTGTACGTGCCATTCACCAAGATAAAGTCCACATAGGTGTAACTGTGGCGATACTGATTCTGATATTCATAAGCAGGCCGAGTCTAACACCCTTCATGTCTTCCTCAGCCACCACTCAGGACAACCTGGATGACAAACTGCGCAAGTTTGAGATCAGAGACATGATGGGTCTGACAGACGACCGGGACATCTCCGAGACGGTCAGCGAAACCTGGAGCACCGATGTGCTCGGCAGTGACTTCGACCCCAACATGGATGAAGATCGGTTGCAGGAAATAGCAGGTGGGACAAGGGACTTTTCTGATCTGTATTTGCACACATTTATCAGTAAGCAGAGTGATTGACCTACACAGCCTGTGTCATCATTGCATATTTTATGGGATGGATTTGCTACACTTAAGGGTCCTCCTGACTATTAATGAAATAGATTTAGGGAAATGCCATAACCTTGTGGTATGTGGGAGAAATGGCATCAAAAGGCAATTGCACTTAAGTGCACATCATAAAATAATGTGTTACCTAATTGAGCTGAAAGTGATACCACAGGCCATATTCTTCTAGTTGTTTTTGGTGCACATGGTTTAATACAATGTTATGTGTTCTGTATTTAGGTGGCTGTATAAATAGCTGTTCTAAATTCAGTGCTTTAATGCTGTAATGCAATTTCCGCCCTCACTGCCAAATCTTAACTTTTAAATTATGCTCAGATGGTTTTTATACTCTTGCGATCAAAGAAAAAACACTGAATAATATATTCATTGAATAATAATAATTGTAATTGAGGATGAAGCAAAAAATTACCAATTTCATATGGTTTGTTTGTCTGTTTTTCTTTCTTCAATCTACTGCCACTGACTCCTAGATATGACTGCAAGTATCCTCTTAATTGATGAAATAATGCAGTGGACGCATACAAATAGAAAATGGACTCTAGGGGCAAAACAAGTTATTTTCTACACGTGTCTGGGTTATATCCTGAAGTTAGCTGCCTTTATCGCAGTGGCAGCATCTAATAAGTACATGGGTAATCATAATACGCTGATATATATAAGATAAACATCTTCAGTAGATAGGGGAGTACAAGTTCAGCCTCTGCACTCTGTTGAGCAATGAAGGAAAACCCGGGTTGTAAAAAAAAAATAACCGGTTCATCTAATGTGAAAGCAGCTGTACAGTAGATGGGATATTTGAGTCTTCACGGTATCTTCCTGTCTCCTCTACCTCTGTCTTTTCCTTCACAGCCGTCCCCGTGCCTATCTCTCCCTCTCTCTCCTTCTGTCTCTCTGACATTCATTCAGTCCCTGCAGTCTTATTGACCTTGGTTCCTTCTCATTTGCATCCACCATTTTTCATTCCTCGGAATATGGCGTTGGGGGACTTTTCCATCATTAAGTGAATTCACAGCGATTTCCTTATGTGTTTTCTCCAAGGGATTGGGTTATGAGATGCACATTAAATATCCATTAATACCTCATTATCCCACTGATAAGATTACCATGATAATGAGGCAGAAATTCTAATTGTTTCACTTCTTGTTGTGCCGCTCATTTAATCATCCACCTGAAAGACAAGTACTCTGCGCCCCTGCCCTGAAGACTGTAAACACGGACAGCGGGATAGAAGCTCTCCCGCCGCCAGCAAGAGCCCTGCCCGCGCCAACATCAGTACACACTGTTGCCTGGATGCTGGCATGGGTGCGCGTTCACGGCGTGCATGCTTTCGTACATGCGTGCGTGCGTGTGCGCCATGAAGTGGAAGCATGACATTCCAGGGGGCGCGTCTACGACAGGTCGACTTTTTGGTTCTGAGGCCGCTGACTCCCACTCACACCTGCTAGCTCCATCCGCATTCTTCCGCCTTGTTAAGCCCCGGCTTCTCAAATGGAGATGGAGGGACACGGTGCCGGGGAGGGGTGGGTAGGCAAAGCGGTAATTTGGCCGTGAGTAATGCTAGGCTTAATCAACGGCTCAAAGTCATGGCCCTGGAGGCCGGGGGCGGGGTGAGATATTACTATTAACCTCTGACCTTTTGCACAGTGGTATATGTGCCTGTGGGTCCCAGCATGCAATGCACGCGACCTCCAACTCTCTCTGTGTCTCTGAATCCCCATCCACTCACCATTCAGAGAGTGTTTTTGCTTATCTCAGACCATTTCACAGTGTTGTTTGAAAGTCAGACCTGAAGGCATACTGTAAATGTGATGGAACAACCTTTTAATTAAGATATTAACATGTGAGAGCAATGCATTGGGTGCCGTATAGTGCTGAAACAGTTACTCGCTAAATCGGTTATGTGGGTCCAATAGAGACCAAAACCTTATGGAGCGGTCATTTCAGTTATTAATCAGGCAACAAGGTCCCAGCTTACATATGGGTGAATTTGTTACGTTCCTCTCTTTTTATATTCATTTAAATTAAATATCTCTGAGTTTTGAAGTTTTGTCAGTCTCAACTAATTTTGATATTCATTATATTAAATCTTGAATTTGAAGATTTAATTTTCTCTTTGGACTTTCAGAAGAAAAAGGAAAAAAAAATTAAAAAAATGATAGACTAAAAAAGTGTGATATGTTGTAGGCATCATTTCTGTAGTGGCACTATCGACTTTAAATGTTGCTCATATTACAAATATCTGAATAATTTAGTAGAACTTATTACAGAATGTGATTCAAAACCAGTGCAATAACAACACATACAGGCTGGGTAAAGGACAATAAGGTGCCTTCTAGATGACTTTGCGACTATAGAGGTGACTTCTTACTTTTTCTTACCCCCCCCGAAAAAAAAAGAGAAGCTGCTTCATGCTGTGGAAGGAGGTTAACTCTCTGTGTCTGCGTCTGTGCTTTTCAGGGGCCGCTGCGGAGAACATGCTCGGCAGCCTGCTGTGTCTTCCTGGCTCGGGTTCAGTGCTGCTGGACCCCTACGGCTCCACCATCTCGGAGACCACAAGTGAGGCGTGGAGCGTGGAGGTCCTCCCCAGTGACTCAGGTAGGGAGCCAGGTTGGTTTGGTTTCAGTGATTTGATTCGGCGATCTTCTTGATTCCTACACTTCTTCTCCACGATGTCTCAAATAGGGCGGGGACGATATGCTTTTGTCCCGATTACATTCTTTCCCATTACATGGGTGCCGATTCGATCAGTGTTGGGATTTTTTATTGATTGCAATTTTAGAAGTATTGCGATTCGATAGTATTGATTATTGTGATTTTCTTTTCCTTCTTTAACAAAAACAGAAGACATTAAATAAACATCATGAGACATTTCTCAAAACTCCTTCAAACAGTCAGTCCAACATTTATTTAATTTGCAAAGAAGTACATACCATGGATCATATTTAGGTGAATTATTGGTTAAAAATAACAATTCTAGGGAAAAATATCAATTTTAAAAATAGTCACAAAAACAAAAAAATCCCGATACACACATGAATGGATTTTCTTTCCAAACCCCTTGGTCTGAAATGTGTGTATGCATACATATTTTTATTTTTTTTTTATACAGTGGGGGGTTGGGACACCAGGTGTGGTTTGCACGGCATTCCATACCAAACGATGTGTGCGTGCATCTGTCATCATATTTGTGTGCACTAGCCTGTCTTTCAGGGCAGATCTGCGTGTGCCAGTAAAAGGTTTCCTTAGAGGGACAATCAGGTGTGTTTGCACCTGTGGTGGAGCGGTGGGGGGAAGCGCAAGGACAGCAGCTGTCCTCCATCACTTTACACATGGCGTCAGGTTTTTAATCTGGCTAGACTGAACAGTGCAGTGCTCTGAGGCTGGTGTATGCTGTTTAGTCGCACTGGGCATTCGTCTACATCAGTTGTCAGCAGTGGTGCAATTAATGCATTTACTTAAGTATTATACTTAAGTACAATCTTGACGTATTTGTACTTTACTGAAGTCGTTTCTTTTCCTGCCACTTTTCACTTCTGATATTGTACATTTTACTCCCACTACATTCATCTGACAGCTCTAGTTACTTTCCAAATTAGGATTTCTGCACACAATACAATTGTAATTTGTAAAATCTGATGTTTTTTTCTAAATTAAACTACCCAACAATATACAGGCCTGCAAGTATAGCTGAAATGATTAGGCGATACAACACAGGCAGGACTGTTTTCATCATTTCAGTATGTTAAATGTGAGGATTTAACCCTAACCCCTCCATTGAGTACTTTTAATACTTTAAGTACATTTTCCTGATGATACTTACGTATTTTTACTTAAGTAACATTTTCAATGCAGGACTTTTACTTGGAAGAGACTATTTTTACCATGTGGTATTAGTACTTTTAACCAAGTATAGGATCTGAATACTTCCACCACTGGTTGTCAGTGCCAAATCCAAACGCATACATAATCTTATGAATCATAGATTACACTTTCTTCATCTGTTCTCGCAAATTGAACAATCAGACTAAACCTTTTTTTATAAATGAGACATTGAAAACCAGTGTTTTGGGAAAAACAGTAGAGTGCTTTATTAAAGGTGTTAAGTGTTTCTTTGAAAAGCCTCGGCCTTATGTTAATTGAGGTAGTACACCATTTCAGTATGTGCGGTGCAGAAATGACATGCATGAGTGTCTTGATTGCTTTCTGTTCCGTTTGCTGCTCCTGCTCTGCTCGGTAATAGCGCGATCGGAGGCTCGCACGGCGTACAACGCTTGTTTCATGGCTAGGCAGCAGAAAACTACACTCTGAAGAGCACTTCACCAACACATTATTACTAACGAGCATGCAAATTAGTACTGCAGTTAGTATGGAGCCTGTGGGTTCGGCCCAACAGCTCCATTGGGCAGCCAAAGAATTGGGCGTACTAGCTTTACGGTTTGGTTTGGCTATTATAAGACATGATAATGTATGCTTTGTTTGATTTCATGCATATGTGCACACTTGGTTTCCCAATGATCGTAACAGAGGGGAGGGTGGGCGGGGGGTGCAGAGAGAGATTGACCATCATCTGTTGCAAACTGCCATGAGTACAGTAGAATTATTAGTTTCTTTTAAATGTATCCACACTTGAAGTGAGAAAAATACACATTCTTGTTAGGGCTGCGAAATTTGTAGATATTAATATATGAGACTAGATATTGTCTTCAATTTTGCATATCGTCAAGGACACAAGTGATCGCAGTTTTAAAGGCTACCGTAAAGTAAAGTTACATCATTTTCGGAACTTACCAGGCTTTTCTAGCTATTCTAGTGTTTGTATCTACATTACTGATGACTTTTTTTATTAAAATATCATTGTGTCAGTATTTAAGATGGAGATATTTTGATGTAAAACCTACTTATTGTTGTATTGTATGCCACAAACTCTGTGCTTTCATTTCTTTGTTCGCAGAGCCCACAGGTCCACCGATTTAGTTTAAAGTAAATAAGTCCCCTGTGCGCTGGGCCTTCAACCTAAGACAATAAAGTGCAGGGAACTATGGCTATAATTTGCTTTTACCCACTCAGTCATTATATCCACACTAGTGGTGATTATTTATCAGCAATCTCATTG
Organism: Etheostoma cragini; assembly: GCF_013103735.1. Classification (NCBI taxonomy): domain Eukaryota; kingdom Metazoa; phylum Chordata; class Actinopteri; order Perciformes; family Percidae; genus Etheostoma; species Etheostoma cragini. Next base: position 17,222,054 of record NC_048411.1, read on the forward strand.
TTTTCATATTTTGTGCAAGCACCAATACACCAATAATCAACCCTACAGTATCGCCGCAATATCGACATTGATATATCAGGTCATAAATATGGATTTTCTCCATATCACCTGGCTCTAACTCTTGTCTTGGATGTCTTCTTTTTTTAAATAAAAATATGATTTTAAAAATAAATAAATATGACTTTATTTTTTGGACCACTTCCAGAAGCCCCGGACCTGAAACAGGAGGAGCGCCTGCAGGAGCTGGAGAGCTGCTCCGGGGTTGGCAGTACGTCCGATGACACAGAGGTGCGAGAGGTCAGCTCCAGACCCAGCACCCCCGGCCTCAGTGTTGTCTCAGGTATAGATCCAACCTCTTCTCTTCCCACTGCCTAGCATCTACGTTTATGGTCTGTTTTCAAATCCTGGAGCAGACAGCTGCCCATGAAACGTTCGTCAAATCAGGTGCAGCCACTGCGGCTGTAGGAGGGCGTAGCCAGCTTTCTTTGCTTGTCAGTTGTCAGTGAAGAGCAACTGATAACTGCTGGTGTCATGTAGACTGGGTGAACCCAGCCCGATCTGCTGGCGATTTGATTTCGCCCTGCAGCTCAGGCTTGATACCTGTACATTATCTATCCTGCTTCCGTTTCTGCGAGGACTGATCACAAACTGTCTCATCCACCTGGTGAGCTATTGTTTGGTGTAACACAATGACACTAGAGAAGCGATGGCAAGCAGCTTCTTGTTTACATTCAACATTCTGGCCCCGAAACGCAGCAACCCATTGATGCCGCTGTTGCTGCTACGTCACCCAGATCGTTGGTCTGGGTGAGCTGATTGGTTAAAGGACTATCCAATTACGTACAGAGCCATTTGAACAATGCCCGTTGGTCACGCCTCTTGTGCAGTATAAAAGACAGAGCAGACTCCCTAGACTAATGTTCAGTCTTAAAAGATTGAGCTTAGTCTGATGATAGCCAAACTAGGTGTCATCCCCCCTAGCTTGCAATGCTGGGAAGCGGGACAAAAAACAAATAAAACAACTATATGGACACATACCATTCTTCCCTTTTGAAAAACGGCTAAATTGACTTCTGGTTCCATAAACTTGCTCACCCTCCTTGATTCTGTGTAGAGCGGTCATGTTGCTGGGAGGGTTGTTAACCAGTATAATGGGGTCAGTGTGAATGTGTGTGTATGGCAGAGGTTTTAATTTGCTGGTTGTCTTTTCCCTGGGCTCAGGTGGACACACCATGTTGACACGCATGAAGTAGTATCCTAGATTAGAAAGCCAGGGGTGATGTTCGTGGCTTAGCTCACAGGAAAACGTCCCGTGGGACCCGCCCGATGGATAGTCTGCATCTGATGATCATTCTTACCTGTGTCTTTCTCTCCTTTGGGACCTTACACTACCAATTTAGAGTTCCCAGGGGGTTCCCTGATCTGAGAGAGAGCACACAGTACAGTAAAGAGAAAGAAAAGTCCCCTTTTGTTTGAGAACACATTGAGCATGCTGGCTCTGTTTTTATTTGACAAGCCAAAGTATTTTTTATTTTTTTTTACATTTTTGGAGTGCAGAGGTTTTGTCCTGAATGTCAACACAACTATTGTTGTCCCCCCCCCCCCCCCCCGCTGCAGGCATTAGTGCAACCTCAGAAGACATCCCCAACAAGATCGAGGACCTGCGGTCAGAGTGCAGCTCAGACTTTGGAGGGAAGGACTCCGTGACCAGTCCAGATGGGGAGGAGTCAGGCCACGGTAGGAGAGTGTCACATCCCAGCTAGCCATCAGTCCAGTGTGTGTCTGGTCTAAACAGCATCAGCCACAGCTATCAATCCCTGTCACTTCCACAGCTGCCAAGCCTAATCACTCTTCTTGTTCTCGGCAGCTGTAATTGTTGCATAAAATTGTTTTGTAAAGTGAAATATTCCTTGTTAGCCTGGCTGGGGAATCATCAGGTTATTAGGTTTTTTTATCTTAAAGTTAGGGCTGCACAAATAAGTTGCAATTGTATCAAAACCCCAATATGGACTAGTGCAATATCCAAATTGCAGGGGGTGTGCTGGGGATTCAATATTTGTTAAAGGAGAAATTTGTGTTAAACCACTCTGAAATAAGTGTTGTGGAGACGTCCCCGTCTACAAATTGTATCCTACAGACTGAAGAAAAAAATCTTTGTTCGGTACAGGTACTTGAAAATAGGAAAATAATAATACAAAAATGATCATTCCTTCCAATATCCTGAATCATATGCAATTGCAATATCGGTCAAAAATAATCGCAATTAGATATTTTGAAATTATCATTTTCTTTTCTATTTTTCAATAACATGCCATATACACTTGTGGTTAATTTAGTAAATGCTCTTAATTGTCTTGTGTCCTCTTGTGTTTTTACAGGAGCACATCATCTAACATCTCCGCCCTCACAGACCGATTCCTTACTGGCCATGTTTGATCCCCTCTCCTCCGCTGAAGGTAATTTGCACTCCCAAAATGCTTTGCAGCCAATCGGTGGAAAGAAACAAGTTATCATTAAATCCCTCCCTAATGTCGCGGGCTCACAGAACAGCTTGAGCTCTGTGGAATTATCCAAACGAGTGTCTGTGCCCCTCGCACATGCCTTACCCCAATTACTGGTCATATTAGAAGTTCAAATTAACTGTCATTTCATTTGGCCCGTTTAGGGTCCCAAATGATTCTTCGCGGTATTTGTTCCTGAGCCTTTTTTGTTTGTTTGTAGCACAGGTTTGAAATGGTGTGTGCGAGAGGAATGGTCGTGGCTTTGTGTCTGTGGCAAGGTGAAGGGATGACAGGTTGAGAGACCTCACCCCAGGCACTTTGGCACTGTCCCCTCGTCCCACTGTGCTCATGGCACCAGGCTGCCATTGGAAGCTTTTCAGGAGAGAGAGTCTACCCTTGGAACAGGTGGCCTACCTATACCTAGGGCTCATCTCCCACTAACATCTCTCTTTAGCACTCTCCCCACTTTGGAGTTTTTTTTTTTTTTCTTCCTTCTAATGGCTTTATATTGTTTAGCTACTCTGTAGAAACAAGTGAGATTTTGTGGTACGAAACTAGTTCCTGGTATCTTCCAGAAAAGCCTAACTGTAGGGCTGCTCGATTTATGGAAAAAAAATCATAATCACGATTATTTTGGTCAATGTGAAAATTACGATAATTTAACACGAATACTCATTAACTTTTGGAAAGATGTTGCATTTACTGACCCTAACAAATACTGAAACATTTAAACAAATCAATAGTGAAAACACCTTGAACTGTGAAATTTCCCTTCAAACTTTGGAATAGAACTTTTTTTTCCACCTTCAGAACACGAGACAAAATAAGAATTTACTAGCAAAACGCAATGTGCTAAATAATTGTTTTTTCTCAAGGATATTGTTTTTGTGATCGCTAGGTGGAAGGGCGTTTAGAATTGGATGAATTGCACAGCCCTACCTTCTCAGAGAATTTCATTAGTATATTTAAAAACCAAATTTTAGTAATGGAAGTTTTTGTGTATAAAGTTAGATTTGTTTCTTTATAACTTGTGAGAAAATAAATGATCTGAGAGAGAGAGAGAAAAAATGTTTGAGAGAAATAGTTATCACACTGATAGCAAAAGCATTTAATGAGAGAAAAAAAAATTGAGAAAAAAAGTGTTCATACCAATAGAAAAAAATAATATTCGAGACAAAAAAAAGTTTAAATGTGAATTTAAATTTTTAAAATTATTTCTGAGAAAACTTGTTTATTATATTTATTTTTTTAAACTCTCAAATATATATATATTACTATATGTGTGAAAAACATAAAAAGTATTTCTCTCAGAACGTTTTTCTTCTCGCTCTCATCTGCGGCTGCAGAACCTGGAGCTCACCGCTAGTGTTTCAGTTTGACTGTACCTTTATGTTCTCTTTTATTTCCTCAGGCTCCACTGGAACAATAGTAAGGCCCAAAGTGCACTACGCCAGGCCCCCTCACCCTCCCCCCGATCCTCCCATCCCTGAAGCCAGCGCCCTGGGGCCGGAGACGCGGCACTCTCTCTTCACGCCCCACTGCCTGGCCCAGGCCGAGCTAGAGCACACCAAGCAGCGCCACTCCTTCCCCGACAGGCTGGTCCGGAGCCGCAGCTCCGACATCGTGTGCCCAGGCCGCCGGCCCACTAGTGACCCCGGCCTCAACCGGCGGGTCGCTGTGGAAGAGCGAGACCCTGCCGGAGCCTTCACCTTAGGACCGTCCTCGTCCCCCAGCAAGGACTCCCTCAAAGGAGAGGTAACCAGAACCACTCTCAGTCACTGACAGAGACAGTCATATTTTTAACTAATGCTGCTGAGAAACTGCTCTAAAAATAAATACACAAGTTAATTTCAGCTGTTGTCTGTATTCATGTTAGGTCTGCACAATTTGGATAAAAAAGTCATACTGCGTTGGGATTTACAATACTGAAATAACGATTGCATTTGTGATCTAGTATCATGCATCATCATCAATGCAATCATGCAGAAAACAGTTCACAAAAATTTTGAAATGTGTATCTTTTAACATACAAAGTTAAACGAGACAAAAATGTGCGATATTTTAGAAAATGAAATAATAATGCAAATTTTTATTAAATTAATACATACAAATATGTTTGCCCTTATAAACAATGACATTCAAGATAGGTGTGCTATGATAACTAGTGACTGAGTGACGAGCGGTGTCGGAGATCAGTGTAGCGGCTGTGTGAGTGAAAAGAGATCGTAAAGACAATGTTAACCCTCTGAAACCTCAGACACTCGCCCAAAAGTAAAAACAGCCCCTCTGATTCATAGTTTAATCATTTAATAACCATAAAAGCTAGCAACCTACCGATGTTTGCAGCTAAAAGCTAACGAGTTAGCGGTTACGGAGGTCTCTTTGGGGTCTCTCTAGCCTCTAGAGGTGATTTTCTATCGAGCTTGGAGTTTGTGCCATTTTTCAGGGTCGTTGAGCATTAAATCCAAACTGTTACATCCAAGATTTATCCAATTTATGTCCATATTTCATCACGTTTTCGCTTTAATATGCCACTAGCGCTGTCTCCCCTTTGTGTATGGAAGTCAAGGAGTCCATATATGGGATGCATGCCCATATATGGGAGACAACATCACCTCCTTGTATGGAAGGCCAATAGGCAAACTTTTTTTAGACACACAATTGCTTGTGTAGCATTGCTGTGGGTGTAAGATCAATAAATATGACATTATTATGTTGATAATTGGCATAAGTAAATGTCATGAGGGCAAAAGCGTCTGAACTTTCTTTGAAAAAATGTATGTATTTTGTGAACCGTATAAGTTATAATGATTATTTCTTCACAGTGTGACTCCCAAGACATATGAGAAGTGTTTTAGAGGGGAAAATGGCTTAGGTTTTACTTCTCTGTCTGTGATATCAATACATATCTGTGAGATTCATGTTCTGTTTTATTTATTTGTCTTTAAGGCCCTACAACCATTTTTAACATGCAAGTGACCTCACTGCAACCCAAATATTCTAATAATCCAGTCCTGAAAAAAATGATATTCTTATCTTGACTGTAAACAACAGGGTTGATGTTTTACAAGCTTCTTTATAAAATAAATTCAGACGGACAATGAACTGTAAAAATGGCCTTGGGGTAAGTGAGTTAAACGTAAATACCAACCTTCTTAAACCAAGGTGGCTTCACCTGTTGTTAAAACTGTCGTTAAAGTGAAGGGTGTTACAGCGTGGAAACCCAGTGTCACGCACACAGCACACCTTTTTGTTTGCTTAAATCACACAATGTTTGCGGTAATGCAATCGCACAGAGCAACGTTGCCATTAGATTCGATTTGCAGCCCCAAATAATGTACTTGCTATTGTCTTAAGTCTGTTTTTGTAATTACCGTCCAAAGGTTGAGGACAGGAAAGACAGCGACGACGAGAAGTCTGATCGCAACAGACCATGGTGGAAGAAACGTTTTGTGTCTGCCATTCCCAAAGGTAAGGAAAGAAAACACTCGGTCACCTTACGTATGCCCCCCTTTTCTAAACAGAAATATGAACTTTTTATACATTTTAAAAGTGATCTGATTGATTTTCAGCTTTCCTTTTTGTTTTTTGTTGCATGGGGGAAGAAAGTGCTTAATCACAACCGACAGGAAATATCACAATCAATATCACTTTAAAGAGCAGAGTGAAAGCCAATTCATAATGTGAGAAAGAAAATGATGATCCATGTTGTCCACTCCTCCATTGCTGGTGTTTCAGTTGGAAAATCATGTTTCTTGTTGTTTGAAGTTACCTCAGAGACGCGTCCGGTCCTTTTTTCCCCCTCTCACGTCTCACTGACTGCAGATTTATATAGACTTTTGGAAGCTAATCAGTCATCAGAGGCGCTTTAGCTGTGTAGATTGTACGGCCGTAGCCCTCCCAGCAGTGCTGTCAGCCAGCAGCTAATGGTCATTAGATAGACCTTTCTGTCATCATCGCTGATAGATGACACATCTCTTTGTTGCAGTTCTACTCTCCAACCATCTCTCATACATCTGTCTGGGAAATAATGAGCTGTGCCCACACAGAATGACTGCTTATAACTCTTTGCGATAATGATGTTTCTTAAGTAAACATTCAATTGATGTTCATGAAATGGAGCACTGCATGGTGACGCACAGTTGTCAGTTATCCGGCAGAGCGCGCCTCAGCCCGTGTGTGAAAGGCCAACCCCCTGTCTGTTGTGTCCCTCACAGTGCTGTATTGGACGGCTGAGAGTGACGTCCCAGGTAACGCTTCCACGCTGTCATCATTGTGCTGGCTTCACTGCTGGAGCCAGCGGCTGCGTGCCCCCATTCTGCTTTTTGTAGATGCCGCCTTATAGAGATGTAGAGCTGTGATGTGACATGGTTGTGCTGAGTTCACTCGTCCACCATGCATCCGTTTTATCACCCCCCTCACCTTATCCGTGTTCTCTTTTCTTATTTTTACTTTTTTGCTACAGATATCATTTTACTGTATGGAGAATACAGAATATCAATGTAGATACTCCACCCAGTGTTTCCTGTGTGTGTCACCAGGTTTTAAACCCCCCGTGTCTCTCTTGTTTGTCCTGTTTGCACCCTCGTGTTAATAGGATAAGCATCAGTGGGCTTATTTCCATCTATATCGACTGGACTTTCTATAATGACTTACAGTGGACCTTTTGTGATATTCTGCTATGAACCAGTGTTGTAGTTCACCATTTTAATGTTCTTTTGCTTTTTGTTTTTCTTTAGTAAAGTACCACACTAGACTCTTTGTGTTAATGTGTTATACCATACATCCTACATTGTGATTTATTTTAGTCTCAATACAAACCATGAAAAAAAAAAGGAAAAAAAAAAATGAATTCCCCAAAGATTGGCCCAAGCGGCTGGTCAGCAGGCAACTCATGATCAGCTTGTCATCCAGCAATTGTGAAAGTGGTGTCAGTCCACTAATGGTGTGTCTGTCCTCTACAGCTCCCATAGCTGCCTTTCGAAAAAGGGACAAGCAGGAGAAAGACGACATCCCGGAGCGTGTCCCCCAAGGTGCGTCCTGTTTTGGTTCAATTAACACTCCTAATTGGGGACACAATATGGATATCTGTTAAACCAGCTTTCATTTGAATGCATCTTGCGTGTGTCCGTTAGGTTTATCAGATGACCCGATGCCCAGACAGAGCTCGCAAGCGCAGGCAGCTGAAGACATCCTGGACAAGTACAGGAACATCAAGAGGACGAGCCCGAGTGATGGAGCAACAGGAGGAGCTTCTTACGATGGTACAGGAGGTCAGGGACAACACTTTTTTTTATTTTCTCTTTTTATATACAGTATACATGCATATAGTACAGGCCAAAAGTTTGGACACACGTTCTCATTCAGTGTGTTTTCTGAAGGCATCAAAACTATGAATGAACACATGTGGAATTATGTACTTAACAAAAAAGTGGGAAATAACTGAAAACATGTCTTGTATTCTAGTTTCTTCAAAGTTGCCACCCTTTGCTTTGATTACTGCGTTGCACACTCTTGGCATTCTCTTGATAAGCTTCAAGAGGTAGTCACCGGAAATGTTTCCAAACAGTCTTGAAGGAGTTCCCAGAGATGTTTAGCACTCGTTGGCCCTTTTGCCTTCACTCTGCTGTCCAACTCTACCCAAATTATCTTGATTGGGTTCAGGTCCGGCTCCATGCATCCCAGTGGGAACCAGGCATGTAGAATCCATCCGGTCACCTTTTCCCCATCGCACAAAGACATGGCAGTTGGAAAAAAAGATCTCAAACTTGGACTCATCAGACCAAAGCCCAGATTTCTACTGGTCTAATGTCCATTTATTGTGTTTCTTGGCTCAAACAAATCTCTTCTGCTTGTTGCCTCTCCTTAGCTGTGGTTTCCTAGCTGCTACTTGACCACGACCAAGGCCTGATTTGCGCAGTCTCCTCTTAAAAGTTGTTCTAGAGATGTGTCTGCTGTCTCTGTGTGGTATTTATCTGATTTCTAATCTGAGCTGCTGTTACAATTTCTGAGGCTGGTGACTAGGATGAACTTATCCTCAGCAGCAAAGGTGATCCATATGTGTTCATTCATAGTTTTGATGCCTTCAGTGATAATCTACAATGTAAATAGTCATGAAAATGAAGGAAAAGCATTGAATGAGAAGGTGTGTCCAAACCTGTGGCCTTTATTTATATATATGTGTGTGTGTGTGTGTGTGTGTGTGTGTGTGTGTGTGTGTGTGTGTGTGTGTGTGTGTGTGTGTGTGTGTGTGTGTGTGTGTGTGTGTGTGTGTGTGTGTGTGTGTGTGTGTGTGTGTGTGTGTGTGTGTGTGTGTGTGTGTGTGTGTGTGTGTGTGTGTGTGTGTGTGTGTGTGTGTGTGTGTGTGTGTGTGTGTGTGTGTGTGTGTACACACTCACTTGCAGTAAAAATAACATTGCCATTTGCCTGTTTTTGTTCATGTTGTCAGATCTTTGTGTTGAGGACAGCGTGCACGACTCTCCTAGAGAAGATGCTCTGCAGAACATTTCTGCAGACGACCTCCTAGACTCAGCCAGCCAGACAGCACAGCAGCATGACTGCAAGTTCTCTTTCAGGTCAGAAAAAACACAAAACACCTATTTACAATCAATCACACAACACTAATCTAGTTCCTAATAGATATTCTTAAACGTTGCTATTAATTAAATATATTTTTGTGCATGTCTGTCTGTCTTCCAGTGATGCAAAGAAGAAGTTGCGGTTGGCGTTGTGTTCTGCAGACTCAGTGGCTCTGCCCATCATGATTCCTGCAACAACACGGAACGGGCTGCCTGACCACATGGACTCTGAAGGTAGCCAGGCCATCTGTGTTAAAACTGTCTCCTATTAGGAAACCATCGCCATCCACACAAGTTTTTGCCCCGGTAGCAAAACTAATCTCGGCCCTTGTTAACACGTCTGAGAGCTCCTATCACATGACCATTCGCATGCACTGGGCATGAGTGTACCAGTGTACACAGGAAGCAGAGTGTTTGACGTTAATCTGCGGTTGAAAATCACGGATGTAAAAGTTGAAAACACTTGGGAGAAAACAGTGGTGAAAAGTAAGACAGAGGATGTATTTGCTTCTACATCTACTAGGTTTTCGGTATCTTTGTCACCTTTGAAACCTCCCCATGGGGAGCAGGGTACAAGCGCTTAATGTTGGCAAGCATCCAACCTGCTGAAAGTGTCCTTAAGCAAGACACTAAATCTGTAACACCTTCACCTTCTGACTCGCCTTCCAAGGTTTTGTGCAAGGTTGAGAGAGTGGGAGATGTTAAATGAGAATTCCCATATGGTGTCAGTGCAATATCCCATTGTTAAACCATCCTACATATTAAAAAGACTTCTGTAACCCCAGAGATTAGTATTGGTCCAACATTTTATCAACATGTTGGACCAATGTTCTGATGCAGCACAAAGTACAGACAGACCTGTTAGGCCTTTCCACCTTCACACCAGGACAACAGATAGAGTCAAGTGACATTCTGTAAAAACAGTTAAACCATAGGACTCCATCTTTGTGGCCATCAGTCCTGTTATCATGTGGAGGCAGCAGGTTGATCAGATTACAGCAGTATTGTCTAATGACGTCTCTCTCTGTCGTCCCTCTCTCTCAGAAAATTTGATCGTCTGCTTCCTGAAGATTCAGCTAGCAGAGGCCATCAACCTGCAGGACAAGAACCAGATGGCCCAGATCCAGGAGACAACTCGCTGCGTCGGCCGCTTCGACCCACGCACCTGCAGGAAGCTGCTCGCTGCCATCGCCGAGGATTACAGGTAACCGTGGAGACCTGGAGGGTCGATAAAACCACTCCATGGGTCTTTCACTCAGTAGGGCTGGCACAATATGCTTTTGTCCCGATTTTATTCTTTCACGATACACGGGATTCGATTTGTATTGCGTTTTTGTATTTTTATTAATTGAGATTTTAAAAGTATTGCAATTTGACAGTATTGAATACTGCCGTTTTCTTTTCCTTCTAAGTTGAATATTACACTTATGGAGACAATTTATCATGAAGCATTTCTAAAAACTAATGGTTTTCTAAGAGGAATGCACATCACAAGTCAGTCAGTCTAACATTAATTTGATTTGTTAAAGAAGTACATAACATGGATGTTTTGCTTTTGCTCTGTTTTGCATTGAACGGAGATGGTGTAGTCACCGGTGGTGCCTTATAAACAGAAACTATAGATAGGTGAATCATTGGTAAAAAAATAAATAAATAATAAATATTTATTACAGAAATCGTCCTCATAATCAATCACATTACATAAGATTTTCAAGTTTTTTTTGTGTTTGTTTCCCACCTCTCTTGGTTATCTTTTCTTTTTTTACGCATAATCTTGTTTAAGGCATATACAGATATGTAGCCATCGATAAAGTGGCAATGATAGAATACCGATGTCTGTGTGTGTGTTTCCTTCAGAAAGCGGGCACCGTACATAGCTTATCTAACCCGGTGTCGCCAGGGCCTGCAGACGTCCCAGGCCCACCTTGAGAGGCTCCTCCAGAGGGTGCTCCGAGACAAGGAGGTGGCCAACCGCTACTTCACCACCGTGTGTGTCCGCCTCCTTCTGGAACACATGGAGGCCAAGATGCTCGACTTCATTAAAGGTATTTATCTCTACTTTTTAAGATGAAGTGAATGATAATCCCGATTATTTTGATCAATATTGATCACGATTATTTGTTGATTTTAAACCAAAACATATTTGGCCACATAGGCTATTTATAACTGCTTTCACATCCATATTATGCTACATTCTTCTTATGTTGAAGTTGCATGATGTATATGCATACAGCTGCAATCTGCAAATGTCTTGTATTGCCACTGCACTCCATTCAATAACTTCTTCTGTGTTTTTCGCCGTGGCGGTCGCGATAGCAGGGTTACCAGTGGAAACACTGGTACAAATACAGTTACAAAATGTTGCATTTACTAGTAAACTGGTACACCTTGAGACCGATGTATTGCTATCTGTCCTCTGTGATTGTCTACATCTAGAAACTAAGCTGCGCGGTGGAAGGAACAACTCTGACTGGCACATGATCAGATATTGGTTTACGGAGCGGTAGATTGGCTTTGCAAAAAAAAAACGGAGCGCTCTAGGAAATTAACCATTTAAAATTAAGTGTGCATAAGATGGATTTTCTGCATTTTCTTCTTTCGGCCTGTTTTGCTAGAAAAGGATATGATGTATACATTCAGCGGTCATTGTTAAAAATAGAAATATAAAATAAATACTGATTCTAAAATCCCACAATATGTACTTGAATCAATGTTTCCCTCTATCCCTATTATGTAGGTATTTTACATTCAGTGTAACTGAAAGTGCACAAATTCTTTGTCTGTACTTTCCTGCCATCCTATTATCCATAATGTACACACTTTGCAATGCTGTAATACTCTGTAAACAAGTAAATAGTTGCTGGTGGCCCGTATAAGATGAACATTTAAATTTAAACTTAAACATTCAAACATTGAAGTCCCAGATATAATGAGATGCGTGTTGTCCACCTCTCAAAGCTTAACAATTTAATGTCAGCTTATATGAAAGTACACAACAATTCAGACATAGTCATGATTTATTCCCTTTTTAATACGCAACCTCCAAATGTATTTCCAAGTACTTGAAAGGCCTCTATGTCTTTACATAACATCCCTTCCTAGCTCAACTTAACTCCCTTGAAAACACTCCCATTATTACATCTCTTGGTCCTCTGCTCCCTCCAGCGTTCCAGGTGTGCACAGCGTCGGATGACAAGACTGCCGCCGTGGAGGATTTTCTGCGCTACTTGTACGGCGCCATGGCCCGTGACGCCATTTGGCAGTACGCTAGCGAGGACCAGCTGCAGGACGCCCAGATGGCCATCGAGCGCAGCGTCATGAACCGCATCTTCAAACTGGCCTTCTACCCCAACCAGGATGGAGATATTCTCCGAGACCAGTGAGTAGCTGGAACGGCGCCAGTACCACACAGTCTCACCAGACAGATCTCCAGTTTATTTGTTATTTTATATCCTCATCATCTTATTGCAAAATATAAAATACTTGGTCAGGTGCATTTCCGCGCAAAGCCCGACGGAAGTGTCTTTGCTAGTTTAAGACCGATGCAGTTTCCTGTCCAGCACCCACGTTGTTTAAATAGCAAATGCTTGTGCGCCCATGGGTGCAAGGGAGGGTGCATATTGAAGCGGGAAGTGATTGCACCATTGACTAACAATAATCTGGTTTTTAAGTCAATAACGCAGCATTTCATTGTTATTTTATCAGTGCATTAGTAAAATGCTCCCCGCCCGTGCACAGCGCACGCACACAGGGATGCGCAGCAGCACACCAACATGCAAAATTAAAAATATTATGTGAACGTGAAATAGTATTATATGATCTGCTCATGGACTTTCACTTCACGCACAACCAGATCAGTTTCTTCTCCTGAAAATCTCTCCATCCTGCTCAGCAAATCGGCCATCATTATATCAATGCTCCAAGGTAGCAATGCGCCTGGCTTTTAAAGGGAATGGGAGATTGGTGTATTGCATGTTACCCCCAAAACCTATGATTGATCAAGACTTTAAGTACAACCCTTTTGAACCATGCGCCTGGCACACCGACCCTATTTTCAGCCGTTAAACAAGCAAAAGTGGATTCGTACACGCCCTAAACGCACCTTAGACTGCCCTCAAACTCTGTCTGGGAGAAACGTGTTATTAATCAGGATCATATTTTGTCGAGTGGCTCCTGCCTCCCAGAAAGAACCAACCCTTACTCCAAATCCTTCATCTCCTCTGCAACTCAGCTCAATGCGGAGGTAGCTGCCTAGACTGTGTTTTGTTACAAACCTCATATTGGTTAAAATTGGTGGATTGTAATTTGTTGTATATGTGCAATATACTCTGCACTTTATGGAATTTGGTTATTTTTTTCATCTTATCTCTTTTTATCGCACTTTATTGTCTTTATTCAGTTCTTATTTCAAATAGAGTTCTTGCTGAATACTTTGAATCTCACACTTATATGTCCTGTTATTGTGCTCCCTCTGTCACTGATGACTGGCAGTATGAACGTGTGTGTGTGTGTGTGTGTGTGTGTGTAAAAAGGCTATGTTTGGGTTGACTGTAGAAACAGAATTGACCTTCAGGGATAAATAAAAAGCTACTGTATCTGCATCTGTACCAGGTCAGGTAGATTAATTCACAAAGAGTTGAAACCACTTGATAACCAGAGAACCAGAGCGGAAGATATATTTATTTCACTGCTTTAAATTTTGGTTGATGTGTTGCACTGGTGTGCTGTCTCTCTGTGTTGTCTAATGTTGAGTTGTTTTGTCTCACACAGGCTTTTCCATGAACATATCCAGCGGCTCACAAAAGTAGTGACGGCCAATCATAAAGCTCTTCAAATCCCAGAGGTATCTTCTTCCAGCTGACATTTTGTTCCTTCTATTTCATAACTTGCATTTATATAGGTGGAAGAGACTTTGAAAAGTGTAAGTCATTGATGTGAGTTATAACATTTTTTTTTTTTAACTCTTCCTGTTGCAGGTTTACCTGAAGGAGGCTCCCTGGCCCTCTGCACAGTCCGAGATCAGGACCATCAATGCGTACAAGACACCACGAGACAAAGTCCAGTGTATACTGCGCATGTGTTCCACCATCATGAACCTCCTTAGTCTGGCCAATGAGGACTCCGTCCCTGGAGCGGATGACTTTGTCCCTGTACTGGTCTTTGTCCTCATAAGGGTAAGTCTGTTCTTATTTTGTTGGCTCTTTATAAAAAAAAAAGACAAAAAAAAATGACCTTAGGTTTTGATCGCTTATTGACTTTTTTTCTTTTCTTTTTAAATGAATGAACCCCTAGAATAATCATCAGAAAATGATCCCACTATATGACTGCATTATGACTGCAAGGCATCATGAAGACTGTTATCTGCTAACCTGTGTGGAGGTTTTTCACACATTTGCATATTTCTGATTGTAATCCGCACGGGCGTAGTGCGAGCTCGTTTCAGCGGCTAATGTGGGCCCGTCCCTCCATCTCCTCCCCCTCCAGGCAAACCCGCCCTGCCTGCTGTCCACCGTTCAGTACATCAATAATTTCTACGCCAGCCGGCTGAGTGGGGAGGAGTGCTATTGGTGGATGCAGTTCACCGCGGCGGTGGAATTCATTAAGACCATCGACGATCGCAAGTGAAGCAGAACAGCCACCTGTATGGGCAGACTGCGGGGGAAGGAGCCGGGAGACTGGGAGCCTTCCCAACCAACTGCTCCCTCTGCACAGCTTAGAAAGCCTGGCCCTCAGCCTGCTCCGTATTTGTATAGCTTGTAAATAGCCAGAGACGTTGAAAGAGTACAAAAAAAATATATATTACTGTATGTATGTATGTGGACAAATCCAGGTTTGAGCCGGGCTGAAAAACAACCAAACAGCCTTGGGCAAAGAAATTGGCAAGATCTTAGCTCTGAAACCTGATTCGGATTTTTCTTTCTTTTTTCCTCTTTAATCACATTTGGGGTCCGTATTAGGAATTTTATATATACGCAAACAACAATATGACATTAAATCAATCTAAAAGATAATCCTATATAAAGGGACCAGACTTCCTTGATGTGATCACTGATCTTTTTATCCCCCCCCCCCCCCCAATTAAATTACAATATAAATGTTCATTAAATGCATTGTAACGTGGGGATATACAGTGCGTGGTAGTTACTGATTAGATTTAGTGACTCATTAACAATGAGATCAATTCCATACTACTCATTAGGTAAGTGTATCAAAACAACTAGGGCAGCTTTTTCATGGATTGTTTACTTCATCTTTATTCCCAACAAACAAGTGTGTCAGTGACAATTTGGACATAAGGGCCCACATATTTATATGAAATAAAAATGTATTTATTTCTGTAGTTCTATTTAATGCTTTTGTTTGTCTAATTTAAAAAAGAAAAAAAGAGTGCATTTCATGCCCATTCAAGATGTCTAAGGCAAGTGATTATATGTAAAGTAAATATACTTGCTAGAAAAGCTCAAGTTAGGAAGGCACCTTAGCGATGAGTGGGTGGGGGTTATGATACAGGGTCAACTCATGCACAGAGTAGTGGTGGCATTTCTGGAAATATTGAGAGAAAAAAATGTGCCTTTTTTAACATGGGGCGCTCTGTACAGGTAGTTATATTTGACTATTATTTTTAACCCAGCATAGGCATTATTCCCCCCCCCCCCCCCCCCATGGGCCAACCACATCTCACTGAGAAACCTTTGTCCCGCCCTTGCCGCAGGAACATCCACATCCCTGATTGTCATGGCTCAGTCCCTTTTTAAATGCACTTGAATTTGAACAAATATCCCCTTTTGGTATTCTAGATCCTACCTCAGAGTTGAAACCAATGACCCTGATTATGACTGTCCTGCATTGGTTGTCAGCAGTACTGGATCCTTTTTTTTGCACTGGTAAGAAGTAGTAAAACAGTAAAGGGAGGAAGGGAGGAAAAGTTGGATATTGACCTGCTGTGATGCTTGTTGATCTCACATCACCCATATGACAATAAATCAACGTTTGTTAGCGAACAAAGACCTTTTTAGTTTCTAATTGCGTACCTGAGAAGGGCACATTAGTGAACTATAGGATATTAGCGCTCTACCTCCTTTATAAGTTCAACAAAGGGACTCGTCTTTATGCACACTTATATATATTTTTTCCTCTCCCCAATTTGGTGTGCTGTGATATCCCAGTGTCATTGTATCTTTCCACATATAGTACAAGCATGTCTTATGCAGAAATGACTAAAAACTCCTCTCTCCTTCAAAATCCTCTGCTTCATTTTTGTGCACAGACGTGCCACGTGTATTATAGTTTCCAATAATTCTTTACTTTTCACAGTAACTGACCTTACAGCACAATACACAACAAGATAGAAGAGCAAATAATCAACACTATTGACTTGTTACTGATTATTATTTTTTTCTTCTTTTCTTTTTCGTACATGCTAAAGTGGTTGGTGTAGTACGTGAGTGTGGTTTTTAACGCGTGCGTGTGAGATGACTGTGTGATTGGTTGACCCCTTGCCTCCTCTTGCATGAAGTCACTGAGTGGTCTGTACATTCTCTATCATGATCAACAGTAGAGTGGCGTTAGCATCTGCCGCAGGCCTGTAATTGAACCTGCAAGAGGAGGCAAAGCTTCTTTTTGTCCGTGACACTTGCATATCAGAATTCGATTTATTTTTGCACAAAACAGATGTTTCCCTGTAAGAATTGACAGCAGGGTGACCTCTGAAACATCATTAGTTCTGCCCTCTCCAGTAATTCAACATAAAAGTATTCAAATAATGTTTTGAGGGACAGGTTACTTTTTTAAGCTTCCACGTGCATTTTTTTTCTTCACGTACATCCATCTAGTTACACCAGATTCAAATGTGCAGTATACTTCCTTGCAGTCTCTGTAATCAATTTAATGAGAAAACCATGCACTGGAAAATCAAGTTGCAGGTTGCATCTATACTAATTA
This sequence comes from Etheostoma cragini, assembly GCF_013103735.1. Classification (NCBI taxonomy): domain Eukaryota; kingdom Metazoa; phylum Chordata; class Actinopteri; order Perciformes; family Percidae; genus Etheostoma; species Etheostoma cragini. The sequence goes on from NC_048411.1 coordinate 17,239,074, forward strand.
GGTTCATGTGATGTCCCTTTACTTGGGAATGCATACTGCACAACTCTGATGAAATTATTTGGACCTGACTTATGTTTCGGCATTTTTCCTAATAGCCGGTTGCAGCAGCCATACACATGACCCTAATGAAGTACTGATCAAAACACCCGATTATTCACAAACAAGTACACATGACTGTGATAGCGACAGTAATTTAAGCTCCGATTATATGCAAACTACTGGGCACTGGTGTCAAGTGTTGGGTCGAAGCTTTACTGCTCTGCTCCCTGTACAATTGAGTTAAAAAACTGAGCAGAGGAAGAAAAATAAAATAAAAATAACAGTTCCACATCTTATTTTACATTTAATTGTAAGGTTGCACAATTGTGACATGCGGGGAGAGCCGGTTTGTCTTTACTGTGATTAATGCATTATGTCATTCTTTAAAAACAATAAAAGAAGCAGATGTTTTATTTTTTATCTTTTTTATTCTTCGGTTACAAATTTTCATTGAAGGGGGGGATGGATGGCGATGATTGTCGTACCTACTGTAAACAATGGTGTTTGATTATTCCGTGGCTTCTTGGGACAGTTGTAGGTATATATGGCCGACAGTTCACACAATAGAAGAGATGGTAGGAAGATTTATGCGTGAAATATAATTGTAAGTGGGGGCAGTGGAGCAGCATCATTCAATCTAGCAGCCACAAATAGTAAGCTCTCAGCAAACATTTCATTACTGCTGACAAGTGTACGGCGGATTGTAATTGGAGATATCCCCTCATCTAAAAGCCCTTCTTACTTCACCGATTGCCTGCTCTTTTTTTTCATCATAAACTTCTTCGTGGGGTGCTTTGAGTCCCCTGATGATATCGCAGAATTGTTAATTTAAATTCAAATTTTTCGGTGTGTGAAGTTAATTAGTTGCATAAGCCAATGGGCTAGATAGGCCAGATTTGTAGATTGGATCTTTTGACTATGTGGCACTTAGCTGATTTGAGATACAAGGGGGGGCTTGGTTTTTGTTTTTGTATTCTGCTGCTTCACATAATACCCTATTATCATTGGCTAATACTTTCTTCAGCAGTCAACTACTGTAGATGCAACATGCGGCCTGTGCAGACATCACATACAGGAGGTGGAACATTACTACCAATTTAGACAAGGTATCAGTGCAGTGTTTGTTTTACAGGTGATGGCAGATGGATCAAGTGAGGAAGACTCATCTCAGTTTTATATTGATGTCATCCTTTTGCCTGAAGACGTAAGCAGGCCTGAGGTCTCACCCAGATGGCTGTGTAATGACAAATGATTAGTCCAGCGGGGCTCGTGCATGACTTCACACGTTAGTCTGGAACTTCCTGGCTGAAGGGGAGCAAAAAAAAAAAAAAGCATCATCCCCTCCCCCTGTTTAACTGTATCATACAACAGCTCAGCATCAGACAAAATGATCTCATGAAATCACACAAATTGACTCCCTGTAGGCCTCATTATAAAGCTCCCACTAACTTTATACAACAATGGGAAGTTGTTGAAGAGTAGAAATTCACAGTAGAACAATTCAATTGCTACTCATACTAAAATGAAAAGAAATGCACAATCAATAGTAAAATATGGGTGCTAACAGATTCCCTAAAGATGGGCTGAAACTGAAGGGGTCCAAGAGTAGTGGGAATACAGTGATGCACAAAAACATGACTACAAGTAGGTCTATACCATTATACACCACAGACAATGTTATTCAACGCCTGTAATATTCATATGTAAAGGAGTTATTGTATCTAAAGCATATGTATTAAAACCATAGGAGCATACAGCTTCGGGAAGAACAACATTAGCTGCAGCAGCGGCGGCACTGTTATTCTCGTTAACTGCATTCTAGCCACTGTCCAAGGGAGAGCTGTACCCTCGGTGTCCTGCAGATGGCAGACGCACCATTCCCGACGACGGTGTGCAGATCTGATCTGAGAGCGGCTCAGACAAAGAACAGCACGGGGCGCGACGGCTTGACATTTAAAACCAATGGGACTCGCTGTCTGGAACTGGATCCGTTTTGTACATTGTGGATGTTCGATAAATTCAAAATGTTATTCCATTAGTGTTATCATTATTGCTATTATTTAGGCAGTGGACCTAGTAGGTCGAACGTACAACACGCTTAAAGCTAAATGCAGGGACAAATAACTAATACTTAGCTCTTAAGAATGCTCCGTTGTTGACTTGGGTTCCCCGTGGCATTTTTGTTCTATGTTGTGAAAAAGTGTCATCGCACGAGCGCGCACCATCCTCCCGCCGCTCACGCGCATCTATACTGCAGGTACAGGTCCATACGTAGCCTGTATGTCTCGTTGAGACTAATCTGCCGGTGGTGGCGGGAAATCTCCACAAAGGACAGAATAAACAACACAACGCAGCTTACGTCAATTAAATTAAGTGTGGTGGGGGGGCCCCTAAATGAACAAAAATGTCAAATACACATATTAAAACTTAAATTAAATAGCCGCAAGGATGCAGGCAGAGGAGGAGATTAAAACTCAAAGGGATACCAAGTCTCTGTGCCCTGAGGTGGTGGATACTGTAAGAGAAGCAAACAGGAAAAGTGAGCGCCATTCTCTGTAATATTTTCAGCTTAAACTACAAAGACAAAGGAGATTTGTGTCTTGGAACAAATGGCAAAATAGCTCTTAGACGGTTGCTTTAAAGAGTCAATATTAAGCCATGGAAATGCCATAAATGCTAACCCCAAAACAGTTGTGCTACAGCATTATTCCAAAGGACAGAGATATAGATTATTGCATCCCTTTGCACTTTTATTGTGGCATCAAACCTACTGGGTTTAGTCTAAAATAGCAGACAATAATACATGACATTCCTTAGGTTTTCCTTTACTGCTCACCACAAAGGATGGCCTATCAATTAAGCAAAGGTGTCAGTTACAATGGTGCTTCTGAGGCTTCACCACTCCTTCCTTTATATTGTCCTTATATCATTCGAAAAAGAACAATTTTCACAGGCACAGGCAAACTCTCCTTCTTGTGAGAGAAAGAGTGGGTGGTGACATCAGATTGAACCGTGGAAATAGAACAGGAATTAGATGCACTTAGCCATCACATGTTAATGGCAGCAATCAACAGCCAATTACCCAGCGTACTTGAGTACCTTGACAAGTGCAGGTGTACCCTACAACTAACACAGGCCCTTTTTTTTTTTTTTTTCTTCTCTCCATGCATTTCCATAAATTCTACAGTAAACTCCCTCCCTGATTGGGCATGCATGTTCCATTGGGGTTGCAATTAAGCCATATTGTTAGGGCTGTGTTTGACGTAGATTGTAAAAGAAATAAAAACCCTTAGGGGCAACAATGACATATTTTTTTACCTGCATGAATGCATGCATGCAAAGCAATAAAGTTATTTGTTTGTATTAAAATGACCTTTGTTATTGCCTACAGAAATGTTCATATTGCCTACACACGTTTGCTAATGTCAACATTTCTAAATCAATGGTCAGAAATGTGTTGGTAGCCAGGAATAGTTTTTTTGTGCACAACTGGACAGTGCAGTGGTGTCAGAGCCTGGCACTGCTCTCATTGTGAACATGATCTAGGCTGAAGATCTGCTGCTGATGCTGATGATCTCTGTCACTGGGGTGGATTTCAGGGCTCAGCTCTGACTGCTGCCCTGACAAGTCTAGGAAGCACGCACGCACGCACACACACACACACGCACACGCAGCTGCATTAGATGAACACATCAGCCATTGCACAAACTGTAAGGAGAGCCGACCAGTATGACCCACTTTGATTATTCTGTCCTTAAGCAACAGGTTGACGGGCTTCCCTATGTCATCTGTGTCGTTGCCCTCTGTTCAGAGGCAGCATTCAGGACCCTGGGAGAGCTGGCTGGCAACATGCCCGATCTACAAGTGAGCTGTCCTATCATTGACATCAAGTAAGCCCAAGATGTCATGTGTTCATCTTGCGAGAGTTCAATCCTCTTTTCAGGATGGATCAAGCTCTGTGTTGCTGCAGAGAGGCTGTGCAGATAAGTGTAGCGGGTCATACTTCCTCCTGGGAATGTCTGCAAAATAACCCTTAGGGATCCAGGCACGCTTGATAAAGGCTGCTTTATTGGCGGAGCAATAAATTGCACCAATGTGCGTGTGCACTCTGTATCCTACAACACTGGATTTGAAGAGTACAAATACATGCTCCGATCAAGAAACGGAGTGTATATTGTTGCGTTTTTCTGTATGTCCATGGCCAGACACAGGAATGCCTTTCTGTGAGCCGTGCATGGCCTGGTGTCCCAGCTACAGTCCATCTGGTGGACAGCACTGTGAGCTGCAGCGGTGGACGAGCTCTGATCTCGGCAGCTGGTAGACACACTCCACACTTGAGAGGTTACCATTAAGATGTAGGAAAAACACATCAAAGAGAATGTGTGGATGTGTGTCATTTACCAATCAAAAAACTGTAACCGTTATTTGAAAAGAAAACCCACATCGTCGTTTCAAACTCACTGTTGTAGTTGTAAACAAATCACATTTCTGTATGCAAATGGTAATATGCAATTTAAAATTCCTTTCTGTTTTGTTAACATGTTTTTGTAAAATAATAGACAGCCGATGACTAATAGCACAGACTTCACATGAAGGCAACATATTTTATAATTCGATGGAATACAATATGACCATTGACAGTCCATTAGCTTTTAAGAATGACCTGTTCTTTCCCTCTTCTCTCTCCCTGTTTGGTTCGCCCTCCAGCTACTTGACTTGTTCTACTTGACTCCTGAACCATTTTAATATCAGGCTGCCATGGGTTTCCTTCCTGTAAGCCAGCGTCTTCATATTTCTGTTTCTGCCCAGAACGAGAGATAAAAACTGAAGCACGCTGTTGGTTTATTCCACCAGTGTATATTAATAGACTCAGTGACCTTGTCAAACACTGTGGAGTGTGCAAGGAGCACACATGTTTGGAAAATATTTTGGATTCATTTGACTATGATATTTGTGTATATATATATATATATAAAAGAACACCTGTGACCGCCTGCTGTATGTGACAAAATACAAAGATGTTAATTCCTTGAAATGAATGCATTAATACATTGCTTTTAGAGTCCAGAACACTGTGCTTAAAAGTATTTTCTGGAGCTTGTTGCCTTCCAATTGCAAAGCCATATAGTGTAATGACATTATATGTTGACGTTTAACCATAACAATACGTTTTTGATTGCACAATGTTAGAAATATAAAAAGGAATCCATGTAATCCAACGTGCCAGTTCAGTTGTGTTTAGTGCTAAATGCAACAGCTCGTTAACAGTTGATATTAATCACTTTTGAAATGACATCAATAAAGCAGCCCAACGGAAAAATGGCAATTAAGCATTTATCGGCCAAACGTGATCAGTGTTGTCAGAGGTCATGTGCAGACGTCAGTGTATGCGTATGTGTTTGTATGTGTGTGTGTGTGCACGTGTGTGTGTTTGAATGCATGTATGATTGTGCATGTTAAAAAACCGGCCCACCTTTTTCTTTATGACAAACGGCCTCTATAAAAGATGCAGCCTGTCTTGCTGCAGCAAACCTCTTATGCTCCGTCTCTCTGTCACTGGCACTTTGTTTGCTCACTCACAGAGGAGTCCACAATGCTATATATTAATTAAGGGTTTCAGAAACAATAATGGTGACAATAAAGACAGTCCTCCCTCTTTGTCCTCCGCGTTGTGCCATCATACGACATTAGGAGGCATTTGCGAGGAGATAGGGGAGGAGGAGGGGATGGAGGAGAGATAGGGCTCCTTCTCGCCAGAATGTAATCTCCCTGATGTTACATGGTGCAGCCTAAACTGATAAATTGCAGATTAAATGGCGGCCACACTCCACTTCACCCTACAGCCTACACCACACCCCCTCAGTTCCACACATTTTTGCTATTCACTGGCTTCTTGGACTGTCAATTCTGCCTAATCGTGAGAGGCACTAAAACACCAGGTCTTGACAGACCCAGATCAAGAATGATGAACATCTCTCAATGGCAAAAGACTCGTGCTCCTAACTCTACTAGAAGGCTCGCATCACTTATGCAGAAATCAGCAGCGTGCCAGCATCCAGGAATTATGCCTGCTGACAGGAGATGCATGAGGTACGCATTGTGCGGCTGGAGCAGCCTTGACAAGTTATAGTTAACTGCAGCAATGGCGACCCCCGAACACAAAGGATACAGGCTTATTAATGGTGGAGCATCCATGTCAATAATCCCTGCTTTTGGATTGTGTCCAGAGTCATGCATCTTGCCACTTACAAGTGGCATACACATTTGGTTTCACAGCGCACACACACACACACACACACTCACATACACACACACACACACACACACACACACACACAAACACACACACACACACACACACACACACACACACACACACACACACACATAAACACACACAGAGCACACATTTCCTCAGTGGGTATTCTCTCTCTCTCTCTCTCTTGTGGGCTGGAAAGCTTTTTTTCTCATATAGAATGAATGGCACAGTAGCTGAAAAACAATGAAAGGTGAATACGAATATCAATATATACACCTGTGTTTAATTATTCAAAACCTGCCAGGGGAAGGTGTGCCCTGCCAACCTTATCCATAAGCATGAATACAAAGAAATAAGTCATTAAATTCCCAACCGCATGTTGCTTATGTCGTCTATGGAAATATTTGTAATGTATATTCTAATTTTTCCTGTATAAATTAGGTAGAGATGCATTCCCATGTAAATTTATTCAAGGCCAAAGGAAGAGGAGTGTGGGGGGTGCGGTAAGATCTGCCAGATTATGCATAATTGTAGTATTGTAGCCCTCATTTCTACATCTAGCTCCGTATTGCGTGGTCATTAAATTCTAAAATAATGGCAACCTCACAGCTTCTCGTCCTAATTGCCCCTTCCATACAATTGCCTTCTCAAGACAATGTGATGAAGTGTGCTGTAGGATGTGTTAATAAGATGGCATTTCTAACTGATGAGGACAATGCTTTGGAGTTGCACTCTTGGTGTATACCAAGTGGAGTGACTTCACTCACTCACTGTTTTTCTTATTTGTTCACCTTTTCTTTCTTTTTTTACTGCTTGATGCCTTTGAGATGGCAAACAACTGAGCTCACAGTAGCCAAGACATATCAGGAGGAAACTGGGATTTCAGCTTGTCTCCACTCATTTTAATATGAGGAGAAATCAAAGAAGGGGGGGAAGGCTCATTAATAATAAAAAAAAACAAAAAAAAACGTGTCTCTAATCCACTCAGTGGTTGGGAGGAAATTCTTTTAATGAAATGCAACACGTTACCTAATTGCACGGCTGCATTAGGTGCACGGTATACATTTCAAAGGAAAACATGCATACATTTTCAAATGTAATATCTCTCAATTGAGACCGGATACGAGTGAGGGGAAGGGAAGGAGAGATCAATCTCTGTGATGATATGTGAAAAGGGCAAGCTCCTCGCCCAGCACGTACTTTTCCTCATTACCTTTCATTTGGCAACCGAGCATCTTCCACTTGATACAAAATAAACAACTTGAATGCAGTGCGATGATATCTGGCCGCAGTGGAACCTGCATGTCCTCGTCTGTGCATATTGGTAAACACACATTTCAGACTGGAAGCTTTAGCTGCACTTGCATGATAGAAGGTTATTATAACGTGTGTAAAGTGTCCCCCCGGTGGACATTTTGTCCACGCTGCGACTTGGTGGACTCATCGCCAGCAGTTTGGTCTGTGCCACACACACACACACACACACACACACACACACACACACACACACACACACAAACACACACACCCCAGAGTGCTCTCCTCGCAGTCTAACCCACCTAAACATCCTCCCAGCTCCCTCCTTCTGACGTTTAGCCATGCTTCATCTCCACATCCTTAAAAGCAGAAATTAATGACAAGCACAAAGCTGCTCATTTATAATTGCTTCATTATACTGATGTGTTCTCCTGACAATAATGGTGTTGCTGGTGTTTTTCTAATTATATGGCATTTTTTTTTGCTCGTTATCAAGGACTTCAGGTAATTGTGGAGAAAATAATGACTGCCTGCCTGCCTGCTTCCTCTGTCTCTCATGGATTGCACATCACAAACAGTCTCTGTGCAACCGAGAGCCTTATCAAGGAGGCTGTTGGTTTGCCTTTTTAAAGCCAAACTCCATTTACACTGCTAGTCATCAGCAGTCCAGTGGCTCAAGCGTCTCTAATGAGCAACTTGTATTCAAGTGTTCAACTCAAGGTTTATGACAGATTAAAATTGGCTTTTTTCATTTGCAGTTGTTCTTGAACCGCAGACTTTCTCACTAATTCTAATTTCGTACTTAAGATTTGAGTTGAACTCAGGAAAAATACAAATATTATCAATCCTTTTAGACTATTTAAACCCCAAAGGAATATTACAAAGCTAATAAAAAACATGCATCAAACCCCTATTCTATAAGTCTCACATAAGAAGTCTCCAAAATGATCTGGAGTAGGGAAGATAAAATCACTAATAATGCTGTCTGTGTAGTGTGATTTCATTCAACTGTGGGGAGATTAGTGATTTGCATTTAATACCCGGTGTGCTCTGCTGTTTCTTTTCCATGCAACATTGCCGGATATGGATGATGACATTATAATAATTAAAGAACATTATGGACAGAGGGCGCTTCGTTATTTGCTAGCGTGTGTAATGGCGGCCAACACTGTTATTTCTATTTGAAGAATGCACCCATGTGTGAAATAATAATACTCCCTCCAGGAACACCATTGTCATATTTTATTTGTCGGTATAAAAAGATGAAACAGAAAAAAAAAAACATAACAAAAATGAACTCTCACTCTTCATTTCCATCTTTCTTTCTTTTTGTTTTTTTAATTCTGCTGTTGCAGCATCCAGCACCATTGCTGTCTGCAAAAACCTCAGAGGCGGACTTAATTAGTTGCTAAGACAATGCTGCCAGTGGTAGGGAGCTAAGAGAACAGGGCAGATTTTTAGTTTGCTCTGAACTTTGCTAATTATCAGGTAGGATGTAATTTCCTCCGTTCCCAAGAGGGGCCCAGCAGACAGCTGCACCAACTAAAAGCAGAGAAACAAGGCTGAGCCCGGAAAAAAAAGTATGAAATATTGAGTGTTCCGAACAAATCCTTTTGTTACTATTTCTTCTTCCAGATCACTTATTTTTTCCCTGCCGTATCTGGAGGGGGGATTATGGTCTATTGCCATGACACACTGCGACCAGAACAGCTACCAGTGAGGGTGTGGGAGAGAGCGTCGGCACAGCAGTGATCATGGACAGGTGGAAACAGGATGTAGTACGGCTCAGAATGCGGATGGCAAGCGCACGGCGTGTATCATTTATATCCAGCAATGTCTGAGCAGTGACAGGGACTGTGTTTAGCAGGTTCCTATCCAACATGCATCACATTATGATTCTGAAGTGCCTCAGACGAAAGAGGAGGTTGAATTGCCGTTGACCTGAGTGAGCTAAAATGACATAGATTCAGACAAATAGAGCACTGAGCTGAGCGGGAAAACAAGATGGATGTCTAGTGGCAGCACATCTGCACAGGCTCTCTCTCTCTCTCTCTCTCTCTGTGTTTATGTGTGTGCTTGTGTGTGTATGTGAGTGTTTGGTGAGCCCAACTTTTGTCATTTTCCCCACATGCACCATCTAAAGCCGCCTGGATGCATGCTTAAAGGCTCTGACACACCAACCCGATAATCGGCTGTCGGACAGTGTGGCGAGTGGCTCGAGTCTGTTCAATGTGTTTCGTGCCGTCGTCCGTCCAGAGTGGTCCGGAGGTGCTGTTGGCCTTCATTTTGGCTGACCTGTCATACTCAATGACCAATCTCATTGGTGGAGTGCTCAGCCGGAAATTATGAGCGGGATGAGCGAGACTAACGTCTCTCAATATCTTGCAAACAAAAATCTTTTAAACTGACCTTTGTTGATCTGAAATGAAGATAGATTCAAAGACTGCATGGCCTATTTCTCTCTTAAAATGTCTTCAGAAAAACGTTTTGGTGAACTATTTTTGTAAAATATCAGATCTGAACGAGCCGTCATAACGGTTTGGCTGTGAAATTACAGAGAAACCAGACCCACGTGACGCGTTCTTCCAATCTGCTGCTGGTTTTCACTTTGTCTGGGTTTGCGGTATATTTGCGAGTTTTCTCCTGACGGTCTTTATATTTTTGGGGCATTTTTAGGCCTTTATTTTCACAGGACAGATGAAGACACAAAAGGGGAGAGAGAAGGGGAATGACATGCAGCAAAGGGCCGCAGGTTGGAGTCAAACCCACAGCCGCTGCGTTGAGGACTAAACCTCTACTTTATATACGTGCGCCTGTTCTACCAACTGAGCTAACCTGGCCACATCTCCGGCCAATCTTTACTGGTTCAATCAGCAAACAGAGGGGGTGGCTGAGAACAATAATGTTTAGGTTGTGCGCTAGTTGAAGTTGCAGTTATGCGAATGAAGCCGTTCGGTCTATTGTGGCAATGCTGCCAAATATCGAGAAGTTAAAGCCCAACAAGACCATTCTTTGCTGAGTTTTGTTGGTGGCCATGATGTTGTGGCCCTCCTCCCCACGGGGTTTGGGAAAAGTTTGATTTAACAGTGTGCTCCGTTAGTGGTGATGGCTATGGCAAAAGCGAATGCTAGCGATGCTTAGCCAACGTCACGACCAAATGTTAGGGAAGATCCACGGTGGCTCTGGGCAGATCCAATAGTTAAAAAAACTTCAACAGAGAACCCGCCTTCAAGGAAGTTAACACTTGTCAATGGAGAGCGGCCAGACTCAAATAGTCACTTACTGGCAACAATTGTACAGCAAGTTACTGTGAATTGTTTTTACAATAAAGGTACCGTACTTCCAATTACAGTATTCTGTGTATTCATTGTAAAATACAAAACAATTAAAAACAACATAATATAAAAATACAGTAGTTTACTGTACTATTTACACTACTCTAGTGGCTATATCGTGATTTTTTTACAGTAATGCTTTGACTGCTGGGATTTCAACTTCAATATTTTGTAAATTTGGTCATGTCGCCAAGGTGGTAATGTAAACTTTACAGCACTATACTGTGAAAATCATATACACCAGTGTTACTGTGAAATCTAAAGTAAATAACTGTGAATTTATTATGAGAGTCTGATAGGACCAGACTATGGTACCAACAGCTTATCGAACCAATTAGCGTCCAGCTAGGAGCTCCTGCCAGTTACAGGAAGTGGTCTAGATGTGTGTGATGGCCATCACTGTTTCAAAACAACAATGGCGGACGTGACGGACATATGGTTCATCCAATCACCTGCCAGGTACTTTTTAAACCTTGCGTTCCCTTTTCCAAACAGTTTGCAATGACAGCTTCTCAGAGGGCTCTGTGTGACCAAACCATCTGGCACGCCAGGTTACCGAGTGTCAGCCATAACCACAAAATACATCGTTGAAAAATAGGACTCATCCTGCTCCCTTTTACTTGGATAATTTATAACTCAATGCCAAACTTTGCCTTGGAAATTGTAAATATAGGCTCATTCTCATAGGCCATTAGTTTGGTCTAATTTGGTGGGGACTGGCATCAAGTTTAACTGTACAGAAATATAGAGAGAGCTAATCTTCTCGCTGATGGTCTCGTTGTCTTATGTATGGCATAGAGGCATCCTTGTTAAATTGAGAAAACTCCCTGTAGCTGTTTTAATAAGACTTGCAAAAATGCAACCTAAAACCCAAAGAATTACAGAACTTCTTGATTTCTTTTAATGTTGCCATGACGCAGGGGTGATCCTTGAACTGCTCGGCTTGACATTAAATCTAAGGACTGTACAGAAAGATCTCTCTGTGTTCTAAAATGTCAACCTTAAGTTTTCAGTGCAGCTTTTACAAGCTTTCTGGTTTAAATCTTGGCAGACTATTCTGTGTGTGAATGTATCACCATGGTTGCGGCGTCTAATATGCACGCCCCAGTGCTTTGAGAAAAGAGAGCACTTCTTCCACACTTGGTTTAATTGTCCCTCAGAGACCTGTGGAATTGGAATCTAAGTGGAATACCAGTCTCTTTTCTCCAACCCCCCCACCGCCGCCACCACCACCACCAGCAGCCCCCACACCATCTTCTTCTTCCTCTCTCTCTCTGGGGTTGGAGCGGGCAGTCGGAGACTCTTGATTTGGGCCTGTCTTTATTTCATCACAGGCATCTTCTCAGCTTGCTCTGAGCGCCACAGCGTTAGGCTTTATTAACCCCCTTAAGCAAGAAGTACCTAAGGGAGGTCAGACACTGGTCGTTAAAAATCTATTGTGACTTGTCTGAAAAATGAATAAATGACCACATTATTTCCCCCCGTTCCAGAGCCCCGGTGCGCTGTTTGTCTAATCAAGTGCGGGAGCAGGCAAAGTCAACCAGGGTTGACATGCACATTTTATTTAAGTTTTTGTCTGTCAGAGGAGTTTAAATGTGTAATGAACAAAGGAGTGGTGATTTGAAATATAATCCCATTACACTGATGAAATTACAAAGACGGCGAGAGTTCACAAATCATGCTCATTGTTTTCTATCATGAGCGATGCCCCTGTTGAGGTTGTGGCGCGAGGAGGAAGGGCAGAGCGTGAATGAATAGTGACAGCCTTGTAAGGGGATTGGGAGTGCAGCATGGCCCGGCCTCGGTGCACCTCCCCGTGCTGGGAGATGCTGAAGGGCTTTCTTCTTGCCTTTTGCCTTGGCTCTGGATGAACCCATTAGAACGGGCCCAACACAAAATTAGAACGCCAAAAGAGCTGTGTCTTGGTTAATGTGGAGACGGACATATTTAGGAAAAGTTGTGCTGAAAAAATTGAAATAGCTTTGACCCAGAGCAAGTGAAATGTGATTTTCCAGAAGTTATGGTATCAATTTTTATATTGTGATTCTTTGCATTTAAGAAAAAACTTAAAAAACTATGCCACACAATGTTCATTTATGTCATACTGTGTTTTCATCTCATCTTTACCCTGCAATACATTTAGGCAACATTGAGGATGGACAACATCAACAAATCACGACTGAACTGTTAATTTCTTTTTTCCAGTCCAGCTTGCAAGATTCTGTTTTAAGGATTAATATAGCTGTGTGTGCAGAAGCTGCAGAAGTCCTTTGATGTCTGCCTTTGATAAGGATAAGGCGCTAACAGTTAGGCCCATGGCTTAAAAAAAGTTGCATCTAACTCCAGGAAAAAAGAAGGAAAAAAACATTAGAGCAACTTCTGTTTTAGTTTTCCACAGCTTTAATTGGAAGCCTCGTATGCCCCTTAAACAATATCATCTGAAGCTAATAAGACTTAAAAAAGTACATCTGGCTCTAAAGTGCTTACCATTTTTAACACTAATGAACTCAGGCATGCAGTAGAGATTGGCAAACTGCGGGGAGATGTACAGTATATTCTGGAGAATTCCCCTGCTGCACAGGAGCTCATAAAACACATCTGAAGACAGGAACTTGTATCTGGTTATTCGTGTTTAATTGGAGGCGCTGAGTGATGCAAACTAGGTTTTAATGCCCTCCCCTGCTGCCCGACTACAAGTACCATCAGTGTAGCCACCCCTTTCTTTTCCATCCATCCTCACACCAAACATACTGCTAACACCGTTTGAAACACCCTCTCACAAACTCCCTCCTAAAAGTGCCAACACTATATGCAGATATTAGACGCTAAATGTGTCTAAAAGCCACAGTTTTGTTTTATTATTTCCTGGCATGTGAGGAAGTGCAAAAGTATTTCTGACAATCCTGCCAAAGACATTGCGACTCATGTGGGAACTTTATTAAATCATTTCATTTGTTTCCTTTTTAATTTGGGTTTCTAATGAATTGCCATATTAAAGTGCAGGGTTTATAATGCGATACTTTTGTCATCAGTCCCCAGTAGGGTTGGCTGCCATCTCAAGCTTGTGACAGGTGAAACAGCAACATGTAAAGTGAGAAAGCTGGGTATCATGGGCGTGATGCATTCAATCCACACCCAATCAAGTTGACATTCAAAACAGAACGGAAAGGACATCGGCTCAACCTTCTTGACTGTAGTAGCCATTTGATATTAATTTTCTTCATCTGTTACAAGGATTCCCCACCAAGCGTTGTTGAATGTCCGTTTTTTTGCTAAAAGCTTGACACAACGTTCTGTCTTTCGCCATTACATTCTCTTCCAGGCTTTGATCGTCTCCGTGTACAATATAATAGCTCGTCCTGTAAACATGAGAACAGATTGAATAAAGAATACTTTGCTTTCCCTTGGCCCTGGAAAAACAGTTCTGTCATGTGCTGTCCACGCTCATCTCAGCTCTGGGCTGGCTGTGGCGCCTTTATTCAATGTGACAGAGGAGAGCTGGGGACTCTTTCTCCTGGCACCCCGGTACGCGCCACACTGACACTCTCCTCTGAAGTGCCACATTAATTCTAATAAAGCGCTGCCTTACCAGGGCCCATGAAGACTAGGGCTGTTGGGGGTGGGGGGGGGGTGGGGGGCAGACGCTGGTATAAATACCAGGCTTAATGAAGGGAGGCAGTGGTGGCGCAGGTGGCGTGGCAGTGCAGGTGGCACCTCTCGCCCCCAGGCTCCTGGGTGAGTCCGCTGCCACTGCCACTCCAGGGGGCACAGCAGCAGAGATTGCATTTTAATTACCAGGTACACCTTGTCCTCCGGATGGGTCACCGCCTTGGTGGGAGTGAGTGTGCAGACGTGCCTGTTTTTCAGACCTGCTTTATCTCTACCTGCATGTTTACAATGAGATACTCCCCCCTCAACATTGTAACTACTGCTGGAGCTCAAATAGGGATCTTATTGTTCATGCTCGGCCTGTCACCACTCAACATAACTAATTCTGTATATGGAAGAGGCCGGCATCCTCCCTGAATTATGTGCACCTCTCTCCCTGTGGGGAGGTATCCTTCCAGCCCCAGTCACTGCTAACCCTCCCCTGGAGGAGCTCTATCCACAGGGAGGTCCACACCTGTTTCCTTCCCCCTCCTTACCTCCTCACTCTGGAAAAACCATGTCTCTCTTTCTTCTAGTGGTAACTCAAAACTGTCAACATCTGAAATGCTTCTTTAGTAAGGGGTTTTAGGGGGTTTTGTGTGAGTGGCACACCTGGGTGAGAAATGGATCATGGTTTCACAGCACCCGTCCCTTCTGCACGTCGAGAGCATGTACAGATGGGTGATGAGAGGGCTTGGATTGGGGGGAAGGGAGGGAAGGTTGTATGTCCAGGACATGTGAAGAAGCCCCCCCCTCCCATCTCTCTCTCTCGGGATGCTTCTGTCAGCACACACCAGCACTCAGCAGCACAGATGTTGTTGCATTGTCTGGAGCACCAAAGCCCGGATCAGCCCAACTGGGAGCTTCCACTCATTAGCTATTGTCTCTGAGTGTCTGACTAGGCCTTTGATGAATGCAGCAGTTAGCCGAAGATCAGACAACAGACACAGAGAGAACAGGAAAACAAACCATCTATCCCTCTGAAAGATGCAGTTCAAAACATAATACCCCACTATGTTCAACATCTCCAAATGAGCATTGCTGATTTCACGTTTATTTCACATTCCAATTTGTTAAAGACGTTTTAAACCACAGTTGAGGTGGATCTTCTTGGTCAGACGGTTTGTCTTTTAGCTTTTTCTGCACTCAGCAGGCATACTGTATCAACCTAAGCTTTGTGTTTTCCATAAAGAGCATGGGCTCTAAGCTCTGGAAAATAAAAGGGCATTGCATCTGCCACTTGGAAACTCCTCTCCCCTCTTTGCTTACTCACCCAGAGAGAGGCCATGCTATTATTTATTTAATTTCCCCCTCCTTCCCTTCTTCTCTCTTCTTCTGCATGCAGCCACCCACCCACCCAGCCAGGGAGCCAGCCAGCCGGGCTATGAACACATTGCGGGGCCTGAGGGCAGTACTGTGGACAACCTGCGTTGTGTCCACATGGCTGAGCAGAGAGCGAGTGAGGAAGACTGGCACGCTGAAACCAAACAGGTGTATGATTCAGAGGCTTGAGCTGTGAAGGGTGAATTTTTGTAATACAAGTCAATGTTGCTTTTGGAACAAACAGCGGCTTGGAGCTTTCCCAGGAAACATTTACACGCATTGTGACTTTTTTCTCTCATAAGACAGAATGCGGCTTTATTGTCTGATGGCAAGCTTCTAAATCCACCCCCCCCCATCTTACTTTAGGATTAAAAGTGAATATTGGCTCAGATAACATTCATCAACAAGACAAATAAAATATAAGTGATGACATGAGTGGTCAGTGTCATGTTGTATGTTTCTGTTTCCTGTTTTATTTTGAAGTCTATTTTTTCTCCCTTGTCTTGTCTAGTTTTACTTCCTGTTTTTAGTTTTCCTTCCCTTGTGATTGTCTTGTGTGTTTCACCCTGTTTCCCCAGCCTAGCGTCACTTGTTCCTTAGCCTGTGTATTTTGTCTCTGTTCTGTTTTGGTCTTGTGTCGGATTATTGTAGATGTATGTTACTTTTTATGGTGTTCTTTGTGAGAGTGCGTGTCTACCCCTTTTGGTCTCTGTGTTCCTGTTAGTTTGTTATTCCTGTTCCAGTTTGTGGATTCTACCTGTACCTGGTACAGGTACTGCCTGCTGTAATCAGGACACCTTTCGTTTGGTATGGACTGTAATTTATTAAATCTTCTGGCAAACCTACACTACCTGTCAGTTGGTGCATTTGGGTCCTACATCCTCTGAAACCCTGACAGTCAGTGCTGTGCGGTTTTCAAACAGTGATGTCTGTGTGTTTTCTGTAGATAAGTTCTCACTTTGCGTAGGTGGGTCTCTTTATTTAGCCACACACAGTTCCCCTGCTTTTCTCACAGTTTATTTTTTATTTCACGCTGACAAAACAACATCACTTCTTGTGCATCAGTGTATTATTCTTTAGGAAGACCTAGTTAGCACTGATTACTGGAGGATTTCAGTTTCAGAAGGTCACAGATTTTAAGCGTAAATGTAAATAGACATTTGATTTTGATCGGTCAAATTTTCAGTTATTTCACTGTGGAGCTCTAAGTGCAACACAGCAAAGTAGTTGGGCAGGCCCCTGCTCGGCAATTTGGTTCCCCATTTCAGCTTGTGACAGCTGGATACAAACATCACAGAAGCAACGAAAGAATGGCGACACTAGAAGTTCCACAACCTTGGCTACAATTTCAAGCCGGGGTCTTCAACCCTTTTAAAGCCAAGGAGCCCTTAACAGAAAGAGATATGGAGTGGGTCCCTGCTCTATCTTCGACGTATATTGTAGAAAAAAAACATACATAATAAACTGGGCCTACTTTAACACGAAGGGTGGCCTAAAGCCTTTTATTTTTCATAGAATACTAAGCTATTCAAATAGCCTAAGAATTGTTGGCTGGATTTTATAAATCAAGTTTTAATGTTAAACATACTAGCTAGTTAATTAGCCTTTAGGATAATTCCTGTTTAATATATTTTTGTATGTTTTGCCATCATGTCTATTGATATGATTTGTGTTCACCAAAGGGCCGATGAGACCTAAGAACATGTCAGCATTGGTAATAACCAAGTCTGATTGGGCAAGAATGATTTAGATAATCTGATGGTTGTGAACAAGCCAACGGTTTAGTGTTGCTAAACCAGTTAATTTGCAGGTAAAACACAAAAATGACCGCACCAATAATGTTGGTAACAATCCCTAGGAAGCCCAGGAAGCCGTGTGTAAACTGTGATGGATGTTTACAACGATCAGTAATAGTGAGTTACATTGTGTAATAGTTTAACCATTTTGCTTCTTGCTCGTCCAAATAGGTTTTGGCCAATTGTTAATCAATGTCTTATTGATCGTATTTCTTATCCCATTGGATTTCTCTGCAATGACCTTGGTCAGTACAACAGGATTACAAAACTAAGAAAATAAGACCCTGGTTGTATTAAACCACAATTTTCCTTTTTTAGGCAGCTTATTAAAACTTATCTGTATGGTATTTAGGTTTCACTGGAGCCATCGAACGTGTTCTTAAACATTTATGTTCGAGTCTTTGCTTTTCCATTAGCTCTGTAGGGTCGATTTCCAGAGCTGCACTCTCTTTATACTGGAGCTACATAACTGGAAGTATTATTTTAAACAGCAATAAAGTCATACAATTTGAATGCAGCCTTCTTACTATGTAACTTATAATCAATGACAATCAAAGAAAGTTACACAGCCATTCAGCCTGTTTCCCTTTTTCACTGTTCTTATACAAAAAGGTTTGACCGGGAACGCGCGGCAGTGTTTAATAATGTGGTTTAAGAAGAAATCAACAGACCCCTCTCCACACTTTGGAATACCAAAATGACACAATGCCCCGGAGGAGTAA
Organism: Etheostoma cragini; assembly: GCF_013103735.1. Taxonomy (NCBI): domain Eukaryota; kingdom Metazoa; phylum Chordata; class Actinopteri; order Perciformes; family Percidae; genus Etheostoma; species Etheostoma cragini. The sequence goes on from NC_048411.1 coordinate 17,257,453, forward strand.
CTAAAGGAAGTGAACATAAATCTTTGCTCAGTCAGTCCTCCAAGGCTAGACCTTGAGGTTAAGATAAGAGACCATGTTAGTGGTTATTAAGTGAAAGTTTCCAATCAATAGCCAGAGAGATGTAATCAGGGAGGGTTTAATTGCAGAGGGGAAGACATCTATTCACGTTATTGCAGCAGCTGTCCAAAAAGCTCAATTTTTTTTGCCCCAGAGTCTCCCTCTCACTATCTGACTCCAACTGACCCCCTGAAAGGCTTCGTGTATAGGTGTCAGGCATTCAACGATATCACTCCAGTCTTGTCACATTTGCATGACTCATCTCTCTACAGTACCACAGTGTATTCCTGGCATCAATGCATTTTAAAATTGCTTTTCCAAGTTTAAATCACCATTAACTCCACACATTACATCTTCATTTTGGATTTGATTTATGCTTTTGCATATACCACATGTTTTTCTCTTTCACACCAAATAACACAAGAAAATGATTTTTTTCCTTTTTCCTGCAACAGAATCAAGTGATCATGGAGGAAGTTTTTCAGCTTCCCAGAAGGAAAAAGAAAACTTATAAATGCAACTCCCTTTTTTATGACTCTGAATTCTCTAAAGCATTAACCTTTAAAAATTAGATTTACATCTGCATTTGTCAACCTCCACCGGGTAAACCTGGCAATAAACACCTTAGAGACTCCAAACATCTCCTATGACCTCAGAAAACATTTGACTGTAGCCATCAATTACCACTCATGCAATATGAATCACTGAATACAACAGTTATGCCTTTGTGCTGTCCAGTACATCTGAAAAAGAAAGCACTATGATATGAACTGAAAGGAGTTTTTTTCAAAATATATTTTACAACATTAATCACTCGGAAATTCCTTGTATTTCTTGCTAATAGGGCCCCACTCAATAAGGTGCTTACATATAAGGAATCAGCATTTCAGATAAATTGGATTCTCACAAAGAAAATTGGGCACATTATTCAGTGCAGTGGTTGTCTCCTTTCTAATTTAAAGAGACTCTGCCACATTATGTTGCATGATCATAATAAGAATAAAAAACATTAATTTCTACGCCATATCTGCATATTCCTGGTTCTGCAGCAGCTTGTTCATTTCTGGCTCCATGTGCTGCTTGATCACCAAAATCCAAAGGCGACTCATTGCATGGAATTTCCTACCATGAAATGATGATAGTGATGTGAATGGATGGCTGATGCCGCATCAAATCCAGTAGATGTCAGTAAATTGGAACATATGTTACTTAAACTATAACATCATGATAATTCTCCTCCAAGATGGCTCATAAAACTGGAATTTATTAGGCTAAATCTAGGGTGATGATAACATAGATAATTTCTAATGGAAGGTTAATGCGAGAATCAAAAGATAAAAATGGACCCTTTGGCCTTGTATCAGCTGGATCCTACAGTGGTGTGCTAAAATCAGAACACTTTTTATGCACCGTGGGGTGTTCCCCTTTCATTACATTTTATGGCTTCAAGCATAAAAATATACGGAACATTTTCATGGCTAATAAAATCCCAGATCTTCACATGATAAGCACAATAGAGACACAGTGTAAAAGAAATGTAGCTTCTGCAAAATATTCCCTCTGCTGTTTGTCCCAGTGCGGTCCCACCAGAATGAGGAGTGTGTTCAGCTGCTCGCGAGCCATACCTCCTCCCAGCGGGGACCTGGAGAGCCTGCTCTGACACAAGCACACGAGCGCTTCCTCTATTCCCACAGACGCACTTTTAAAATAGGCCACATTGGAGAAAACATGACTTTTCACTATTCTAATAAATGGGAGCCTGCCTTTTTATTATTAATGACATCCCAGCACACTTTACAGATTTGGTAGGTGTTACGCTTTGTGAGTAATTTATATTCATGCCAGCGTGAGAGCCTGCGTGTGTATGCTTACTGTCTTTTTACTGTCAGCTATGTGTAGTAGCGCCATGAAATTTTTATGTTTACCAGGTCAGTCTTGACCTTCTTAATAATCCCAGTTATTAATACAGCAAAGCCAACACAGAGGAACAATTAATCAAAAACACCTCTTTTCTTTCCTTTTTCACCTTTCATACATATTAATTATATTCAGCTGCCTTGGGCTGAGGAGTGCATTACCATGTATGTTCCCGCACAGAGAAATAAGTCAAAAAGCAAGCAACTCTGCCCCTACAGCGTCAGGTAGTTCCCCAGGATTAGCCCTATGAGGCTGAGTGGCAGGAACTTGAACATGACAGAGCACTGATACACTTTCTTGTCCAGACAATTATCTGTGCCCTACTTTTAAAGCTAATTCTACACGGCCCCCCAGGTTGTGTGTGAAGCATCCCGGTGGAGGGGGAGAGGGGGGGGGGGGGGGGGGGGGGGGGGGGGGGGGGGGGGGGGGGGGGGGGGGGGGGGGGGGGGGGGGGGCAGCAGCAGTGGAGGGTGTCAGTCACAGGAGGACCAGACTGCCCCGGAGCAAAGCTGCGGGTCCCATCTCAGAGTGGGGGGGAAATGATTGAAATAGAAGTTGAGATTTAGGACACATAAATAAAGCAGTTTTTTTCCCCTGGAATACACTTCCCCCTCCTCGCATTTACATAATACTCTAGCATGCACACCGTCACTTCTATTAGCCCCACGTTTTGTGATGATGCATGTACCATAGCTGCAGGGTAGGCCACTAATTCACATCATCTTTTTGAATATTAGCAAAACAACCCACAACACCATCGTTATTGCATTGTTTTTTTTCTTCATATGTTTTGCATGTTTTGTCACTGCAGTACCTGCTCCTAATGTCTCACTATTTGTGTAAGTAAGTAAGTAAGGAAGTAAGAAAGTAAGAAAGTGGGAAAGTAAGTAAGTCAGTAAGTAAGACTTTATTTATGTGGCATTTTTAAGTAAAACACGCAGTTACAAAGTGCTTCACACACACATGTGCAACACATATGAACAAATAAATATGAGTAAACATGGATTACAGTACAAAAATACAGTATAAAAGGGGGTTAGCCCTTTACAAGAAGGCTATTGTATAAAGGTGGGTTTTTAAAAGACGTTAAAAAATAGTCCAAAGATTGTCTCATCATATTCAAATGACAGAGGCCTGAATTCACTCTCGCTGCTCTGGCTATTGTACTGCACACGGCATGACCTCCAAGGAGAGATGGAAGACAATGCGAGCGTGCTGGATGAAAGGGCATGGGAGAGCGGCCGCGTCCATGGGTGGGGAATAGGGAGGATGGGAAGCAGATGGCAGTGGCTCTGTCCCATCAGCACAACAGAAGGGGGACTCAAGATGGCCACATCCCCCCCCCCACCTCACATTAAAAGCATTCAGGGAGACGCCTTATCATCCCGGCAGCGTGATACGTTTTTAACAACATCCAACCCCACCGCCCCTCTCAAGCCCTCATCGCAGTTTTAGAGATGCTGAATCAATCATCTGGGTACTTATAGTATTACGTTAAAGTCAAAGGTAGAGCATATCGCATATATGGCCTAAAAATGGGATCTAGGTGAGGAAATATATTCCTCACAATGAAAAAGAAAAAAAACAGGTTTAAAATGATGGGACATGACCCGCCTGACGTGCCTCGTGGTCGGCTCTGAATGAGACTGCAGCCTCTCTCAGCAGCTTGTCTGGGGAGATAACCTTCAGCAGCCTTGCATCCCTCGCCTCTCTGAGCCGTGTGACCACGAGCATGCTCTCAATAGGTGCTAATTAAGCTTTGTGGATATAAAGAAGACACCATACTGTTGCGGCCGGAAAAAACAACACACACTTACAGTGGCTAATACACACCTACTTTATCTCGACTCGAGATGTCGCGGTTCACTCAGAACATCAAGTAGCACTGCACACATGTATTTTAGTCCCCCTAAGGTGAAAGAGAAGATTTTTCTTAAGATATATATATATATATATATATATATATATATATATATATATATATATATATATACAGTATATATATGTATATAGCTAGCCACAGTAAATCAAAGGTTGAATCTAAATTGTTCATCTGATGACTTTTCTCCACGCAGCGTAGTTCATCACACAGACCAGCGACAGAGCAGCAAAAACCAAAGAATCATGCATCTTTGCGAGTAGAAATTAATAAAAACACTATGTCAAGGAGCCAGAAAAATGGTTTCCCCTAATGGATTCTCCGCAGAAAACAGCATTTAGACAATCAATCTTTTCTTTGGAAACCCAATTATTTAAGTAATTGTTCCTTACAATTGCCACAGGAATTTGTCCTCTGGATGCTGGAAAAGTAAGCATCTTTTGTCACTTGTAAAATGGCTCATACCATTTTTATTGTACTCATTTAATTTGTTTGGCACGGTTCTACTTAACACCTTTTTGTCTACATTTATAAAACTGTTCCTTCTCTATTTGTCAAAGGACACACACAAGCACACACGCACACACGCACACTCACACACAGACATACACACAGGGTTTGTAGTATGAATGCATAATCGAAAGTCGTACAGAGTGCAGTGTCAATCACAAGTGGAGCTTTGTTTACAGTCTGCTATAAGCACCTGTTGACTGACATGTTATCATTTCTACAGCATAAGGTAATGACTGTACAGCGTGATACTTTATTGGTTAACTGGCAATGTTTGATTTAATTGTCCCATCATTCATTCAGCTTTAATTACGCCACAAAGCAGGGTTACAAATTGAAATCAAATGACTATTTATTCAACATTAAAAATAATTCATCAGATGTTATATCACCCTTCTTACAGGTACATTTTTTTTCTTTAAACGTATGTTCACATTATGTATCTCTTCAAAGGGCTCTTTCAACCATTTTCTTTTATAACCAACATGCATTTTGCCATCATTGTATTATATTATTAAAAAAATATATTAATATTTATTCAGCATCTTGCACAAACACTTTGTCACACTTGACCCAAATAAAAAGGCATTACAAGATGCATCCTTTTGTATTTGAAATATCATTGATGTTAAAAGTAAAACTTTACTGTATGGGATGCACTGGAGTCAAAACCATAGGAACCAATAGGAAGCATGCTGATTGACAAACCGATTTACACATAAATCCTGCAGTCAGGTTCACCAGGGGCCCCAAAGGAAACGTTTGCCCAAGGGCTCCATATACATACATACAGTATACATATGGTTCAATATCTACATATGGAAATGCTGTCCAGGCTGCCAGAACCCGTTGAATCCATAGGGAATATGTCACCTCTGTGGATGGACAGGGTTAAAAGCAGTGGAGAGGGGAGGAGAGGAAAAGTCACTTGTCTTTCTTTGGCAGGAATCAGCAATGGTTGATCTATTTTTGTGAGATTTGGAACAAATTCACAGAATTGCTTTAAAAATATTTGTGTTTTGTTACCTCCTGACTTCATAACAATAATAAAGCAGGCATATCAACTTATTTGGCTGTGTATAGCATAGTACCTTCACAATAGTTGAAAAAGATTCATACATTTTGAGAATAGTGTTTTCTTTCAAAATGGCAAAAATCCTCATTTTATTAGCCAAACTACTGCAAAACCGACAAAAAAAGTGCGCTGGAATGAGCAGATACAACAGCAATGAGCAGATATATACATAGGAAATGACACCTGATTTAAATATAACTGTGAGACAATTCTGTACATCTCTACCCAGAATTCTGTAGTATAGGTCTTCTCTAAAAGGCTTTACTTGCATTATAATAATTTTGTTTTGCTTGTTAGTGTCCAGGTTACTGACAGCCTGCAAAATATTGTTACAATTAGGCTTGGCAGCAGTGCCAGATGTTTCTCTGAGAGGAGAGAGGGAGATGTCAAAACACCTGTCTGATCACCATGGTGCACATGCTTCTGCAACCAGCAACGGTGCAACCAGTCCTTGTTAGTTTAGTCTCCTCTTCAAGGCCCAGTCGGTGACTACACAATGGACACCTCTGCCTGACAAACATACTGCAGATTCTTCCCTCTGCATTATTACATGTGCAGTTAGCCCAAGAGGCAGAATTTTATTCAATAGTGTTGCATTCGTAGAGACGGATTTAATCCTTGTTCTCTCTTTGAAATGTTCATTCTCGGTATGTGACACAGTAATTGACAGTAGAAATAATTTAGCGACAGCGTATGTAGAATAAATCATTGTGTGACTTTGTTCTTGTCAATCGTCTGTAACAAATAGATTATGATGTACAAGAGCAGTTGCACATTAACACTGAATTCATTTCAATCAGGAGAGACATATTTGCAGATAAGATTTATTGTACAGCTCAATAAAATGTACAAAGTCTTTGGCGATTAGACTCCATTGCTGTACGAATATTTCGAATATCTATATAGGGGTAGAGAACCATCAGACCCCCCGATGGAATCTAGATACCGGTGGTGGCGACGAAGGCGCCCAAAGACCAGACCGAAGGAGGCTCCGGACCGGTCAGCTGGAGTAGATGATTGGAGGTGGAAGGGAAGGTGGAGGGTTGCACTCTTTGCCTGCAACGACAGCTGAATAGTACAGGAAGAAACTGATTTTTTTAAAGCAGGGTTGTGATTCTGTGATTGGCCCTTACCATTTGAGTACAATTCTAATTGGTAAAGGAAGAAGATAAATGCATCCAACAGCTGATTCCATTTAGGAATAGAGCATTGATTAAATTAGGTCTTCCTGAAAGAATTTATGCTGAACTTTGTTCAGCATAAATAGTTGCAGAAATGCAACAGTTATATACTGCAAAAAAGTACATTCATTAGGATAACAGCTGAATTGATTTAGGAGTGCACTGATTAAAAATTAGGTCTTCCTTAACAAATTTACGCTGAGCTACATTAGTTGATTATTAGCAACAAAAAATATGGTATGTAAATGAAGCTAGTAACCGTTCTCTACCTGTCAGCAGCATGTCGTTAATCTCAGAGTATCTATGTCAAACTGGTTCAGGTTGCAGCGTTTGCTCATTGGCAAATCTTTTCTTTTTTCTTTCCCTGCACTCCGGTACATGAATGAAGTAATGTTTTTTTCAAATTTTAATTTTTTTTGGCATCCAGTCAGATGGCTCCTAAACAGGATTTTTCTGTTTTGACACATAAAACCCAGCACTCTGATTTTTTTTTTTTTATCACACAATGTAAAGATTCACACTAACGGTGGATTTCCAAGTCACATCTCTTAACTTTCATGTTCCTCTGAAATTAATCTACATTACACTTTAAAATTCACAACACCAAAAAAAACTGCAAGATGCAGTGATTGTGAGCACAGGGATATCATAGAATGATGTAGAAGGATCTTTTTGCGTACAGCTGTTTCAGCTGTTTCAGCTGAGAAAAACATACACGTGTAATTGTAAAACAGTATTTCTAAGCGGTGACCATTATGACTGCATTAACCCGACATTACGCTTTTATTGGTATGTGTTTAATAAATTCTTCTTTTAGCTTGTGGGCCAATATATACTGTAGTGTTACTCATCCTTTCAAGTGTTCAGGTCAGTTACTATGGCAACCTGCACAAACTGGGGATGAGATAAGGGCCAGAGCCGTGGCCTTGAGGGAGTCGTTAAGCATCTGTCTCCTGACTCCCCCCCCCCTTCAGTCTGTGTATGGAGGAGGCTTCCAGGGAGGCAGCACATAAACAACAAAGGTGGCTCACCCTTGCTCCGTCTCCGAGGGCTGACCATCATCACGCTGAGTTAACAGTGCCACCCATCACCGCTCAGTCTGACTGGGACAAAGGAGATAATATTGCTTGTGGTTTGGACATTTTAGGTTCCTTTTTACATAACACGAGCACGTTCAGTCACAGCTTCACCTTTGATATCACTCACACTCACGTCCATTATTTTTCCAGCTCTCACAAAATAGACAGAATAAAAGATGATCGTGTTTTCTCGGTCACATAACAAAGTGAGACTTTTTGTTTTTTTTCAAGAGTGAGAGCAAGTGAAATCACTATGGATACCACGGCGGCCAGGATTGGCGGTTAACTGTTTATGAAACTGTAGTCGAGGTATTCGTGCTGAAAAATGAAATATTGCTTTAAATTATTCTGACTCCATCGCCGTAGTGTGAAGACAAGAGAGATGTCAGAGGCTAAGTTCATCAGTGGATTGTGATGAGGTTGGTGGTGCTGCTGCAGCGAGTGAGCACGCCTCACTGAGTTTCAATGCAGCTGCGCTTTTCAACATGTTCCAATCAAGATGTAACCGTCTCCTTTAGAAAAGTGAGTTTTGTAACAAAATACAAGACCCAGAATTTTTGCTAAAAAAGTCTCAATAGTGGGGTTTGAAACAAAGTATTTCTGGATGGTTTTGTTACATAAATCTTATTGAACTGTGATATCAAAGTCTTTATAAATTGACTCTAACAAGTCAGTTAGTTTTATTGGACTTCTTTGGTTTAATTTTTTATAGAAATCAAATGACCCACAAAAACATTTCAACATCAGAGTGGAAATATGTTTTTATTTTCAATATTATGTCACGGCCTATTGACGTTATCACAATGTATACTTGTGCTTGCAGCCTTTCTTTTTAACTTGTCAGCATCCGCGTGTGGACTAAATCCAGCTTTTCTCCCTACCGAATGAATTAATCATTCTCTAAACACACAAAACAGCAAGAGTCAGCTAACAAGAGGCCCCTGCTGGTTGACCACAGCGTGTCAATGTCAATAACAGCAACATTTACTGGACTCAACACCACCGCACAATGAGGACGACAATTTAGAGGCCTGATACTCTTTCAGATACTGCCACTCAGGGTCTTGCAGGGATACCTCTTGTGTTAAAGTGTCATGTTTCAACCTCGCTGCTGTTTAAACTCGGAGCACAAAGCATCAAGGCTACTGTCCACCTGCAGCCTCACCTAGCAGTGTGTGGACCTGGAACAGCCAGCCTTGCTTTAGAAACAGATGATAAATAAATCAAAGTGCACTAAGCACTGCTTCCACACGGCAATCGCCTCCTTCATAGCGTCTGCACCTCATCAATCACGCCATTGTCTGCTTGAAAGGCGAGCCTTGTAAATGTCATATCCACTCAAAACCAAGGAGAGGCGGATCAGAATGCAGCTGAGTTTTTTTTTTAATTGGATAGTGTAATTAAACTAAAAAACCCTGCTAGGGTGCCTTTTGACAGGACAGATGAAGACCCCTTTTAATAGGGCTATGAAACATATTTGTTAAAAGGATGAGGCAATATGTACCATATGATTGGGTGCCCTTATGTGTCATACTCTTCATTTATGATTGAAACGGCAAAAAAGTGTCTTTATGAAAAAAGAGTGTTTCTTAAAAGGTCTCAACACATGAGAATAATTAATGAAATTTTCCCTCCAAATTATAACGTTTCTTGGATCCAATTGAAAAAGAAAGCTCTCGTATATTACATGCGGCAGTCAGATGCATATATCAAAGCATATGTTCCACAGCATTTGTGAAACATTCATCTTGGGACCAAGCGATTAAGAGAGGTAGAGCTTGTTCTTGATTAAAGTAACAACCGAGAGAGGCCAAGCTATAATATTGATTACATGCGCAAACGGGACACGGGTCACTTTGCTACCCACACATGCTTTCTATTTAATTTCATTAGCGCCGTTCTTTCCTGATGTACTAATGTTACACAAACACCAGAGGAATACAAGCACACATACACTAAAAAAAGAAAAAAAACAACCACTTGCTGTCACATGTCAGGGGTCATAAAAACAGTGACACACACACACATGCACATTCAATATCCCAGTGCTTAAGAGTTGATTTTGATGGTTGCTGGTGAGAACCTGGTTTGAGAGGTCTCTCTTGAGAGGCAGAGTAAGGCTTCCGTACGAAAGATCGATAGGACAGGGGTGCAAAAATAAATCAGCATGCTCTAGTGACGTCTGTCATAAAGCTCCCGCCACAGTTGCAGCTCTTAGGTTTATGGCGGCGTTGAGTGTTATTGCAATCTTTTGATAGCTTTGGTTAATTTATCTGATTACAAGAGCACCCAAAGAACAAGCTGCAGGCAACCTCAAGTGTTGCATCTAAGCAGTTCTGGGGTTTTAGTGCATACAAAGCCATCAATGGTTAGTAAAGAGGTGAGCTGTTCTCTTCTCTCAGGTAAAAGAAATAGTATTTTTGTTTGGTAAATTTACCAATGCGGTAGAAGTTTTACTCTTACATTAACTCCTAGTGGCATGTGTAATGTGAAAGGGGTAACTGGTACAGAAATTTTCACTCATTCCAGCTTTCGTAGCTGCTTCAGTTTAATGGACCGCAACTTTAAAGTTTTGGTTTGGCCTTGTCCACATGTACTCAGGTATTTTTTTTTACGTAACTTCTTCTTCTATGTATTTTGGCATTTGCTACTGTAGGCTGATATTTGGGAAAAATCCTTTCAGGGTGAAGATTTTGTCTTGTACTGTAATTTGCGAGTTTGTCTCCTTTGTGAGGCATACCAAATAAGGTAATATTTCGTGCAATGGTGGAAGTGGCCAAAATAGTGCTGGTTCTAACAGCTAACAACACTTTTTACATGTTTACACATGAATGAACAGTTTTGCTTCCTCTATTGTTGGTTTGTTGCTGTTTGTCATACACTGGACACTGGATGTGTTTTTTGCATTTTCATTTGGACACTGATGTTTTTTAAAACAGTGATTGTATGGAAAGGATTCTTTTCAACAAAGTACCCATGTTTGTCGAGACTAGGCTTTAGTCTCTTACTGGGCAGCTGTTTTTAGCAAAAAAATGCTCTGAAATGCTACATGCTACCTGCCCAGCACCACACTTGGCACAGACCAGGTTTGTGGCTAGCTAGTGAAAAAGTGTAACATTAAACTGCCAATATAGTTGTTGAGAGTTAGACACAAAAACAGAGCTAAACTGAGAGTAAAACTTGGACTTACATTTAGCACATGGGAAGAAACATGACTACAAATGACTGTTTCTCTGTAACTGCTGGATGTTTATCTGTTTGCTAACACATTAGCTTAAAAGGGGAATGTTGTGTTTAGCGCTCATATCCGCTGTCCCCAAGTGGCCAAATCTATAAATGCAGGTTTAAGATGCTTTTCTGAATGATGCAAGTCCAATTATAAATTTCTGGTATCTACAATCCAGAAATAAAAGCTTATTTCAAGAATAATATAATCATTTGCCAATTACAGTGATCACCATTTTACAGGGAAATGCTACGATAAATCCCTAACATGCAAACAAAGAGAGACAAAAAAAAATCTCAGTTTTTTTGAATTCCTGCTTTTACATTGAGACAAATTTTCTGCTTCATCATTTCACTGTTATTGGTGGCTCCAGGTCAGCAGTGAAACTCTCTCAGACAATATGAAAGGGAGAACTGTATACCTTATCCAAGAGGCATTTGCCAAAAGTGAATGAACACGTCAGCTACCTCATGGTTTTAAATGAAACTGCATAAATGGTTGCACTGCCATTCAATCAACTGGCAGCCAGTGTGAATTGTGCTGGAAAATCTATTTTGGAGAGCTAGGCCTTTCAATTCACAGGGAAAAGACTGACTGCTGTAGCGACATCAATCACACCAGGACGCTGCGTTGGCTCTGCTACACAAGTGGAAGGTCCAGAGTTCACAGGTTAAAACAGGCAATATAAGAAAAAAGGTGTGGAGAGACAGCTGAGCTGGGGACAGAATGTTGTTGGTTTCTGCTATCTCCTCAGTGGAAGTGTTGGAGAGGTACCCCCCTCCTGTATTAGCTGGACTTCATTAATCTTCATGCCATCTTCTTTAACTAGTCATGTAGAACGGCTCAATAGAAAGCCGTATAATGGGGAAGGCCCAGTGCCAATTACTAGGTTAACATAGTGTTCAGCCCCAGTGCAACAAAGGAATGAGATGGAGGAGGAGAGCTGGCTCACAGGGAGACATGCACCGCACATGAATTGACAAGAGATGCAAAATGGATGTTCCTGTGTGATTTGACCTGAAAAAACTCAAAGGTAGCAATAAAAACATCATGCAGTTATACATTTACGTAATTCCTTTCCAGGAAATCATAAAACTAACAGAATGTCCAACAAACAGGGGAGTCTGACAGTCACGTTTGGCATTAAAATGACCAGAGGTGATGATAAGAACAACTGCAACATAACGTAAAAATCACGGTCGCAGTATTAGTAAAAATAAAATAAAGTCACTCTTGGTCTTGCATTTGTTAAGAGTTGAACTGTTTGCATTGGATGTGCCAAATTAACTAACTGTATGTAAAGCTCTGAAGGGAGAAGAGCTCTTAGACTTCCCGGTATAAAACAATACAGGCTAATAGAATTTAGTAGCAGACTAACAACAAACTTTTGTTTGGTCAATAGATTAATGTATACATGTTATTAATTCGGATAATTCTATTTATTTATTTATTTATTTAATTTATTTTTATTTATTCAGTTTATTGTTAGACCACACAAGCACTTATAAACATGAGTTTTTCTTGCTTGGAGTCTTTTAACTTGAAGGTAAATATTGGACTTACCTTTGTTAGGTGACCTAAAACATAACATCAAATGAATGCCAATGTTACTAAGTAACTGCTAGATGTATACATGTTTGCTAACAAGTCTGCACGACTAACTTAAAAGGGAATATGTCAACATTGTGTTCACAACTTATTTCCGCTAGTAATGCAGGTTGAAGATAAAGAGGCTGTACTCGGAATACTGAAAAAAACAAAACAAAACAGTGCCTGGGATTGCCTCTTCTTGGCTCTCAGAGACCATTCTCCAAGACGTAAAATACCTACCTTTCTTCACGGTCACATGCACCAACATGCACGTGCGGCTAAGAAGATCAGTTCACACACAGAGAGAGTGTGAGTTCATTCTCTGCTCAGGATGCCATTACTCCACCATGTCTTTACACAGCAAATATTTGTTTGCTGCTAAATGTTCTGAATGTGGAGTGCAGCCTCTTTAAGTTGAAAAAGAAACGTGATTAGCATATTAGCAGACTTCAAGGCATGAACTGTTTGAGAATTATACTATCCAGAGACCCTCTCTTTTGTAATTAAAAAAAATATATATGAAAACATGCTGTGTGTTTTTAATACACGTTATGATAATTCATTGTTAGTTCTTTTAAAAATTATGAAAAAGTAATCATGATTAAGGTTTCACAACACATCTGCCGAAACTTTTAATTAAACTTTTAACTACCAAATAACAATAAAGTTCAAATAACTGACATTTTTAAGACAGGAGGGACTACGTTCCTTTTTTAAGTTAAACCGGTTCAAAATGCATTTTTGTAACCCTGCGCCACAAAACAAAACCTATTGTAACTGTATTCATCGATTCATCAATTATAATGGAGCCACATAACTATAATCATGGACAATCATGATGTCTTGTTTTCTCTTTCACTATAGTTCTCAGTAATAGTAAATATCACTGCTGTCATCTTCCACCTCCATTTACTTTTTTTTATTCTTTATTTGACTAGAGGGGAAGTTTGCTGTGCAAACTACTTGTCATGACTGCTGTCAGAACAAGTACAGTGTTGAACTGTACTTATTTAATTCCATGTGATTAAAATGGGACTGGGTCAGTTTGGGAAGGGCCTGTGGGCTACGGTTTTATTTAGAGGGCCGAGATTAAACTCGAGTAAAATGGAAATGTCGCACCGTCATGGAAGATGCTGCCGGAGTTGTGAGAAGGATAATATTATTGTGATGTGAAGTGATAATTCCGCCCTGTCCACCCTCATTATCCAGCAGCCTAGCGTATTTCTGGCTCCCAGCTGTATGTGTAAGTGTGCGTGTGTGTGCAGATGCCCTTTCCTTTTGCACACACTCACTGCAAATTCACAAAACAGAAAACGTGGGAAGAAACATTTGGCATATTTGTGTTTTATTGTTGTCAAGGCTTGTGCGTGTTTGGTGATTATGTTGCGTTTGCAAAGAACTCAAGAACACAGAGTATCAAAAGTAGTTCCCCACACTCCCCTCACCTCCACCGAGCGACAGCCACAGTGACACAAAACAAAGCAGAAAAATCTCATTCAGTATTACATGCAGAGGAGCAACACAAGCGCAAACGTAACAGCAGCCCCGACAAACAGCAACAACCCATCCAGATGTAACACAAAGAAATTGAACAAGAGTATGATCTGGAGAGGCTCCACATTCATGCAGACCCCAGCAGTCCGAGATAAGGTATATTTTTGTCTGGCAAGATAAGGGAGAGAAAGCAAACATATTACAGGGCTCAAAATTCTATATCTATAGCTCCTTTTCGTGAGTCCAATAATTCATTCATTCATGGCCTCTGTTTCCTCTGCCTCTTGGAACATCTGCCTCATACATACATCACTACACTGATAAAGATCACAGACAGAATTGGTAATACACTGTGAATGGGAGACTGCAGCGCTGATTAAATAACTTTGGTGGCACACTAAAATTGAAGCGGCCATAGGATGAAAGGGGACTTATCGGAGGCTTTATTAAAGGCAGGGGAGGAGGATTTTAGGTTTAGGGTGATGTACACAATTTAAGACACAATGTCCCGCAATACTGCCAGGGGATTTAAAAGAGAAAACAAAAATGGCCTTTTTGACCTCTGTCAATGTACCCCCGTCCCCCGTCCCATACACAAACAAAAATATAAAAATAAATTGAAGGTTAGGACAGTTGAGAGAAAAGTTAAATGTTTTTGTTGAGAACTTTTTATTATTATTCATTAGAGCTGTGTTTCTTTTCTCCAAAACTCTTCCTCACGTCATATTTTCCCTGGTAAATTTGTCTCTGTGGTTTAATCTATAATGCAACCCTGTGGGAACTATTTTTGAATGTCTTATTGTGTCACTTATTCCAAAAATAACTTAGTGAAACCTCTATTGCAATCAAGTCATTTTATTTCCCCTTAGTGTCAGATTCCTTCTCAGTCTTCCTTGCATATTAGAGATGCGGATGAGGACAGAGTTGACCAGTAACTAAATTAATTTGGAAATGCCATTTTCTGTCCTTCAGTGCACATCTCTGCATATGAAACATTACCTAGCTTCAATAGAACAACAAATGCACATGACGTTTTAAAGATGACCCTAATAAATACTGTAGATTATTCTAAAGACAATGTTTCTAAATCCAAAAATAGTGTTTTGTTGGAACTTGCTAAACCTATCTTTAGGGGTCTCTTGTCTGACCTGATTAAAACTCATTATGTAGAACTGTGTTAACATGGTAACCCTTCCCTTCACCACTAACAAGGCTTGCACATTTGATGAAGGTGACAAAATACATGACACGGACAAACGTCATGTCCTCTGGTGTTAACCTATATGCGAATAAACTTATGTGTGCAGCCAGTTTTCTCCCTGTCAGACTTCTTTTGAGCAAACTGATCAAAAGTCCAATAACATAAATACAATCACAAAAACGAGCTAATGAATCCATAAGTAACCAAGTTTTACAGCTACCCAGAAGTAATGTGTCTTTTTTGTGAAGTGGACTGCATGTAATCAGTTCAAAATCAATGTTTATAAACACTATTTCACAAAAATAGGAAAAGTCTTGATGTATCAAGGTGATAAAACAAGGTTAAGAATGTTTTTAGCTGTGAGTTTAGCTGACAGCCTAACATAATGACTAACATGCATTGATTCCCTTTCTTCTCTCCTACAGTGTAGGCTATGTACTGTTAATGCTTTAGCATACAATGTCAAGTCAGGTCCTTTTCATTCCTATAGCACAAATATCAAATTTGCCTTTAAGAGCTTTAAAATCTGTACAGCATGACACACTATCCTCAGACACTTAGTGTGAGAAAGGAAAAACCGGCCCCAGAATAACCTTAAACAGGAGTATAAAAAAGAGGCTGCATGTTAAGCATTCATGTCTTCTTTAGTGGATGGTATACATATGTACGTGATATACAGGACGGAGACATCCTGTCAATAGAAGTTAGAAGTTGCATTTAGTTACAGCTTTTGATAAAATTTGCAGTTTGACTGTAAATGAAATAGAATTTATGTGAATCCACAACACACTGGACAGGTAAAGCACTCTAACAGGAGTTTTTCTTATTCTCCCTCTTTTTTTGTGTTTATTTTTTTTTTAATTGGACCACTTCCCTTCAGAGTTCCATGAAAAAATCATGAGAGTTTCAATTACACATTTCTATTTTGCTGCATGTGTAAAGATTTCACTCAATTTAGATTGTATGTACACGCGACTCAGAGAAAGCCACAGTGGAATTTACCCGCTGCGATTAATCTACACCGATGGTCTAACAGGGATTGTCTACGCGGTATCTCCACAGCCAAATCATACAGTATGAAACTGCATCAAATGAACAGATGGCAGTGACACGAATTAAAAGCACAGAACAATAGTAGAATATAAACCAGAAATGACACGCAAAGTGGCTGTTGATTTATAGCCGTAGTGAGTTTGGTACTGGGCTTCCATGTATATTAGTGCTACAAATCTGGGTCCATTTAGCAGGGAGATGCTCATACATACATCACCGACTCCTGCTCCAAGCCAAGGTCAGTCCTTATTGCATCAATCTTTTCAACAGAGGCTACTCTACACAGCAGCAGTTTTGTAACTGTCGCAGCTGTAATGGAATCTTTTTTCTCGCGCTTCATCTTTCTCTTATCACATGAAATATATATTCAACTTCTCTTCTTTCCCCTCATTCTCCTGATTCTTTTATTTTATCTGTAAAACATTCCCCGGGACCTCATCCTTTTTCTGAGGAGGCGGGGGTGGTGGTGGTGGTGAGGGGGCATTCCAAGTGGCAAAGATTTTATCGATCACAGCCCAGGTCACTTCTGAATACGTAGATATAACACAATGAAAATTTAAAATACATTACGTAAAAAGAGATTTGTCTCATTGATAGGATGCTTTGAGTAAGTGACAAGACATTTATTAAAAATCCTTCCACTTCCCACTGCTGTATGTAGTATTCACAAAGTCATTTCCCAAGTGTTTGACAGACATAAAAGCACTTAACATCTGTGCTTTGCTCAAAAGTAGTAATAGGATGTTTCTTTCAATAGGTTCTTTTTAAAACATGAAATGTCACTTTTATCTTTGATGCCGTAAAAAAAAAATCCTCCTGAGTGTGTTATGCCTAATGGATGTGGTCAAATCACTCATAAAGAAGTGAAGACTCTGAGTGGCTGAATTGTGAGGTGCCAGTTTTAGACATTCATGCTGACTCAGTTTCTGCTGTCCTGATTACTCATGCTACAGCCACAGTAGTACTTTAATAAATGAAGAAATAATAAAATCAATCATTTTAAATAGCACCGGACCATTTACGGCGCAGGCAGAAAAAAAAGAGAGTAGACTTTTAATTGATGAACTTGACCTGTTTTTCCCTGATAACAAATTTCATTTGTTCTATAAAAATTATGCTCAAGTGACATTATTTGACGGGATCTTTATCACCTGCAGAGTAAATAAGAGTAATTTATGCTGTTTAATTTTGAGCATGGATTATAAATCATGGCTGTATCATACATTACGGAGCTTGCATTGATGAGGGAAGTGAGAGCTGGGGCCAACTGATTGGGTTGTTAAGGAAGCAGTACAAAGCAACAGCAACAGCAGAGACTCATTCTCCCAGCATGGTTCTTTACAGCCGGGCAGATTGATGCAGATGATAAATGATGATAAACACCCAGCACAGCCGAGTGGTGAAAGATAGACTTTTAAATAAATTATAAAGTATGCATCATTAAAAATCAGACAACAGCTTGATATAGAAACAGATTACAGGTATGTATATTGTCTTCCTGGCAAATAATGCAGTTCAAGTTAATAATCATCACTGTAAATCCAGTTGTGTTGCTGTGCATGCTACATTGCCTTTGCAGTAATAACATCATGATCAAATGATTCAATAAAGTGCAATCCGTAATAATAATAATAATAATAATAATTACAAGAAGAAGAAGTATAAGAAGAAGAAGAAAAGAAGATAGATTGGGCTTTTATATGACAAAATGTAATGTGATTTAATGCGGACATAATTTCTTCTGCAAAGGCTGATTGCAGCCATGGCTCTCCTGCAGGTGAAGCCTTGCAGCTCACTGAAGCAGTCATACAGCAAGCCGTGTCTTGGCTGAGAAGACCCTCAGATCCTCTGTCAAAGAGATGGCTTCTGACAAATATCAGTCAGCAGTCATGAAGACATGACAGCTGTCAATCATCTCCTAATAATGGGGAACCAGAGCAGCTCACTACCCGGGAGTTTGACCTGTAAGGCCACACACACAAACGCAATTTGATTCATCTATCTATCTATCAGCTTTTATTAGCAAATATAATATAGCAGAGGGTGAAACATGAGCAATATTTAAAACAGCAGTGGAGTGGTTCTCATCGCCAGATAATCTAGCCTAGGCCTACTCACCAAGCATTCCAACAATCATCAGAATGGCTTCAAGAAAGAGTTTGATATTTTTGGAAGAAATGCACGTGTGGGTGGGATTTTCCGGAGGGTGGGGGGGATTTCCGCCTTTCTCTTCTACACAGTCCTGCCTCTGCTGAATTATTTTTATCCCGATTTTATACTGGTGGGGACTAAAAGTGATCATTGCTACTCCACCAATGGACCCTAAATATGTACTGTACCAAAAACAGAAATATTTAAACTAACTGCATTGTAACGTGATTTGTCTATTATGCAATAGATCGATAAAATCCGAGCGGCAGCTGGTGGTTGTATTTAGAGCTCTCGGATGCCGACTATCAGCAGTAGTTGTTTAGTAGCCAGTAGGTGACTGGGAGACGGCTACAGGCACCGCCAGGTGACAGCCCTTTCAGGGGCCATGGTGGAGGAGTTTAGCCAGGAAACGTTTGCGTTGAAACATCATATTGTGGCTTTACAAGTGTCTATGTGCTGGACTATTTCTTGTGCGGAAGTGGTGTCTTTGTATTGTTTTTGGGACTGAACTAGAAAGCTCTTTAACTGGCCCTTTTGATGTTTCTGGACTACTGAATTATGAAATCTTTATTGGTTATGATCATTTTCTGTTTTGTAAAACCTGTAAAGTGCAATGTTCATGATACTCAGTCAGTGCTAATTGTTGCTTATATAAAAGGAATTATGGTCTGTTGGTACAAAGCTAAATTACAAACATATTGAGTGGACAGTTGTTCACCCATGCTCAGGTACATCAAATTATCGTTATCTGGGAAACAGACAGGTTTGATTGTTGCCCTAAAGAGGAAGGCTTCGTTTGCTATGTGATGTAGTTCAGATTAAAGGCAAAGTCCAATTCATGTGTTATTGCTAATTATGACGACAATAAATACTATTTTTGTTAAATATTGTTTGTGTAGAGCTTGCAACAGGAGACTTTCTTATTGTAATGTAATGTTATAAAGAGGTTTTGTTGCTGTCTGAGAGTTTTAAAATCTGCAACTGTATTTGTTTTTTTTCAAAGTCAGCATGGGCTGGGTACTTGGCATGAAATAACACATGAAGAACGTAACATTCAGATGCATTTCTGAATGTGCACAATTTTTATGTTTTGTTTGGTTTCAACAAAATAAGTTCTATTTTGACATTTTGATACTTTTAGAGGTTTGAATTTCAGTATGAACAACTTGGTTTGTATTATTCCAGTAATACTTCTTTGTTAGACTAAGCTGTAAATCCAGCCCACATCTTTGAAAAGTTTACTAATTGAAAAAGTTTACTATTGAAGTCCTTTTTCCATCGGACTTTTTAAATGTCCACCATAAAGAACGCCATCTGCAATCAGTTAATGAGATGCCGCACAATACTGGTCCCGAGTGAGGATGCAGTGTGCAGCACGGAGTGCCATGTATTCAGATGAAAAAGGATTAATAATGCTCTTCCTCATCTTGTCTTATCCTGCAGAGCTTTATGAGTTCCTTCGATCCCTGCTTTCAGAAGCCATTAGCGCTCTTCCTCTTGAGAGATAGAAGGCGAAGCCCGGAGCCATAGTGAGACTCCTCTTCCTGCTCTAACTAGAAATGACACAATGTCAATAAGTATACTGATTATTCTGCCCATTTGTTTTGCGCAATGCAGTTAACGAGCTTTATTATACAAAAGACATTGTGAAAACCCAATAACCATTCTTTATCATTTGTTTTGATGAGAGTAATAGAGTGGCTCATGTGGATGGCCTGCTCAGTAGCAACTTCTGTTAGTGAAGCACACAATGGATGGTTTTACCCATCTGCAGCGGGCGTAGGAGAAAGAGGAATCCACATCCGTGTGGAGTGGGAGAGGGAGGCCGGTCTCAGTCCACTCCATCGTCTTGAAATGTTTGTGTTTCTACATCAGCTGTCCTCCCAATTCACCATTTATCTTCCCTGAACTGTCCTAACCTTTTCAAGCTTTCACTTATGACAGATTTCAGATACACTGGGCCAAGCCTCACTGGGAGCTAGCTACAGTATCATACACACAACTGTCAGTATCAAAGGAAGCCTACACATGGCCCGGCACACTGGATTGGCCCCCTCCTATACAGCCGCATAAATCTCAGCAGCATCAGACAGGTGGGAGGAGGCTCTGGCAGATGTGGCAATGAAGAATGGAGGTAGTGATGCCTCAGACAGGTCCTCTTCCCAACCTCTGGCCCTGTTACTCTGTAGAAAGCCAAAGGGTTGTAAAAATCTGAGACAAAGGTTAGATTTCCGGCACTCAGAAAACTTTTGCAGCAGCAATCCCAAGTCTACTACTTAACAGGTCAAGTTGTTTCATAGCAGATTGGTAATTCATGCATTAGACAAATCAAGTTTATAAGTAATAGATAGGAAACATTAGGCTTTAGTTGTTCAAGGAAGAAGTCATTCTTATAAATATTTTTTCTTTCTTTATAACAGCAAAGTTTTAAGAACAGTGTATGAATATTGGTATTTAATTGCAAAAAAGAAGAGGGTGAAACTGGTGGGAAACGTATACATACAGGAAAGAGACCAACTGAAATGTTAAATACAAACTTTTTATTAAACAACAAAAAAGCAAGCAAACATTTTCACATGTTAAGTATTTTAAAAGTTAAGAACATCTACACTTTTGTAACACTAATTTTACAGGATGACATGAATGTAAATTGTTATATTTTCAGCTAAACAAATAAGACGAGCTTTCACAAGAACAATTCATTATTGCTAAGCATTACACTTCAATTACTGATATTAACATTATTTATAATAAAGGGGATCCATGCATGACTTTTTTGAATTTTCTTTTTTTGAATGGTGGTTGTTTTGCTCCCCCTGGCACCTGTGAGCGGAAAAAGCACCTTTGCAACTTTTGTCCGGCCTCAGCGATGTAACGAATTGCTTCATGGCACTACACACATGCCCATTCAGGAACTTGGTAACAAGGTAGCAACAGAGTTTTTCCCACTACCGTTGTGGCTGAGCCGGCAAAAAAGAAGCAGAAAGCTGGGAAAGCATTGGCGGATGAACAGAGTGACCTAGTGAGGAGTCAGATACAAGAGAACATGGGAGCAGCCAAATATTTATTTTGAAGCTGTGCGTGACTAGAGTCTCTCAAAATCTGACGAAAATCTTTTAAACTGACCTTTGTTGATCTGAAATAAAAACAGATTCAGCCACTCCATGGACTATTTCTAGCTCAAAATGTATTCAGAAACACGTTTCAGTGAACTACTTTAGTAAAATATGACATCTTATTATGAACAAACCAGAGATTTTCGGAGAATCCA
Organism: Etheostoma cragini; assembly: GCF_013103735.1. NCBI lineage: Eukaryota > Metazoa > Chordata > Actinopteri > Perciformes > Percidae > Etheostoma > Etheostoma cragini. Next base: position 17,279,137 of record NC_048411.1, read on the forward strand.
GACCCACGTGATGCGTTTGTCCAATCAGCTGCCGTCGGCAGTTGGAATTGCTTAGATGTGTTCTGAGGAACCTTTTTTGGCCAACTTGGGGAGGCCTTTTCTGCCAACGTCAGCCATCTGGTTGATGTGTCACAGCCATTAGATTACTAATGTACTTACAATGCTGAAGAAATATCAATATAATACATATTATTTTTATTAGATAAACATACAGTATGTATATGGTTGTTGTCTTCAGCCGAATTTGACCAGTAGGAGGAAAATCCCTTGTCTCTTGGTGTTACAAACAGCTCAAGGAAAAGATAGAAACTTGAGATCTCTTGTTGGATTTGTGCTATCCTGTGGGGATAGCTGAAAAAATCATTTCTAACCGAGGGCCTTAAATGAGCAGTTCTGAAGTGTACTTGATTGACCGAACCACACAGCCTGTCATCTAATCAACGAGCTAACCAAGTCTGTGCTGTACTTACCTTGCCATTCACTGTCTGTTGTTGTTGGAACACTGAAAGACCAATTCCCTTCTCTTCCTTTACAGCTACAATAACAAAGCCAAGGCACACATGCAGTCTGATAGGTCCAGATGATTCGGTATGGTGAATGTGTACTGACATTTTTTTGTGTAAATACTTTATAAAACCAAGTAAAACATATTAACGATACAATTTTGAGAGGAAAACATAACCAAGACCTTAATGTTTTGGGTCATGAAGTGCAACTCCGTGCCACTTATATTTGGATTTCACAACATGGCAACTTGTCATACAACACAGTTGTAGTGTGGTCTCCTCCTGTGGGCAAAACAAAGAGTGTAATGTGGGTTAGTTACAACAGACTCTGGCTCATTTACTTATATCAGTGTTATGACAGGCTGACTGACGATAAGCTTCTGAATTTTGTTGGCCCTCCTTTTTCGTCTGGCAAGTATCTGACAACCCTGATTAACATTATTACACCCAGCTATAGGCTTATGTAATGCACTTGTGTGACAAAGACACAGAGATAGTTGTTTATACACTATGTCCAAATGTAAAGAGATGCAGTAGGTGAGAACACGAGACTTTGCAAATTTGCATATATCATAATCTTTAACTTCTGCAATAGTGTTTGTAAATCCAGACATAGACATATCTTTTTTTAACAGTTGCAATACCCTAACTTAAAAATTCAATTTATGGCAAACATAACCAATAATAATAATATATATATAAAAATATATATAATAAATAATATTCTGGGACAAGAAAGAGTTAAAAATATCTATCCTATCCTCCCAAGTAATAAAGACTACCCTCGCTTGAGCATAAATTTAAAATACCTAACCCTGCCATTTTTCTGACACTCCACCCTAAATTACTAAACAGTTTTAGTATTGGCCCCTAATTGAACACTTGGATTCACATAACAAGATATTCTGTTGATTAAGTTATTTGGTTAAGGTTAAGCATCATATTATCACTCATCATAAGTGAAATCATAGTTTTTCAGACATTGACATTATTCAGACAATTGACGATGCTATCTTTAATACCCACCTTAAAAGTCTGTTTTTTGCATTTCAGGTTAAGGTCACATTTTACACTTTTTGGGTGCACTCAGACAGTTTTGAGTAAGCTCTAGGGTAGTAAGTATGATACTGTAAAGTAAATTACAGTATGATGTTCCACAAGGTTCCGTTCTTGGTCCTATTTTAATCTCTCTCTACAGATGATGTCATACGTAAACGTAACAGCAGTTTTTTTCTGAATTGAAATAAATTGTCAGTGTAAGATTATTTAATGTTTTCAAAAGATAAACACCGAATTGATCTGTATTTATATCAATTCATCCGTCAATTAAACCATAAATACATCCTAAATGTATCAGGAGTCTATCAAAAGCAGCTAATTAGCAAATGATTTAATGGGGTTGGCTTTAAAAGAGTACCCCTAAGCTAATGCAGAAAGCTGCATTAGCTCCAGAAAGCATCAAAGATAGCAGGTTAGCAGTAAGGATGTTTGCTCTGAGGCATGGTGGGAGTGGTTGAGCGGTGGGGGGTGGGGGGTGTTTTCAGCCATCTCCTTGATGGGTTTGCATTTCAAAAGACCTTGGTCCAATCCATTAGGGGTGTAGGAAAACAAGATGCTCCTCTCTGGTTGTACTAATTAGGTTCTTTTGAGGGAACCTTCCATATCCTTAAATTGCTGTGGGGATCCAGATGTGTAACTAGGCTAATGACTGACTGGCTAACAAAGAAAAATGGGCTGTAATACTTGAGCAGCACAATAAGTCACCTTTTGTGAGGCAGTAGTGGATTGTCGTTGTCCATGTATGGTAGCTCTGCTCACTCCGCCAACCTACGGCATACAGTCAACCTCGATCTATTCGGGGGTCAAAGCATATGCAAGCTCCCCATTACACTCTAAATAGAGTGATTACAAGTCCATTTACATGTGGCAACATCCTCTGCGCAGAGACAGAGGAGATGAAAAGTGACCATGAGAGGATGGGAGTGGCCCAGGGGGTGAAGGGTGAGAAGGCGCGGCAGTGTTGTGCTGAAGCCGCGTGTCTGCTTTGAGGCAGAGTGGAGCTGACAGAGGCCACCTCAAGAGACTCTTCACTCTCCATCAAAGAGCTGAGAAGAAGAGGCAGGGTCTGTCAGGGGTTCCCAATTCCTACAGAGCACCCACATGCTGCACCTCCCACCCTAAACACCTTTAGTCAGTCTTCCAATGCTCCTCGCGCTGCCACAAGCCTCCAGACTCATTGGCAATGCATGACCAATCCGCAGCTCAACCACCCAAACATCACCAGAGTTTAGCACTTAGAACATGACAGACACGTCCAGGGGGCTTCATTTCTACACAGTCTGCAAACACTGGGATCATATGTAGACTCAGCTCGCAGTGTGCGATAAAATGTTATTATAGGGGGTATCAGATTAAGAGTACAGTATTTCACATTACAATTATCAAACAATGTTATATTATATCTAATAGAAATCCTAAACTGTTGAGACAACTGAGATAAGAATTCTCCCAGTTGAAACAGCCTGACCATATCTGGACAACCAATTTGACTTGTTCCCCTTGCCAATTGAGATTCCTTCACCTGCACCCCCACTTTGAACAAGGGCTATCAGTTTTAATTTTCCAAACTTTCTCTTTTCCGTCAAAATTGGGTAGGGGGAAGGAGAGGAAAATAGAGGCAGAGACCACCATTCCAAGTTTTATCTGCTCTACAAAATGCCGTTATCTTAGTGTGGTGTCAAGAACTCTATCTCCTTTTTTTTCCAGGTGACAGGCACAGACGAGAGATAAGATTGGAAAAGAATCCCACTCCACTGAGTAAATAAATAATCAATACTCATCTAAATGTAAATGAGAAAGTAGCCCCCTTTGATAGGAGGGTTTTTATCAACCAACCAATTTTCTACAGGCACTCACTGGGCCTCAACCAAATCACCATCATTCAGCTCCCATGTAATGGATAAGAAAAGGGTGGGGGAGGCGGCTATGGGGGGGATCTGCGGGAGAAAAGAGGAAGGGTCATCTGAGATCACCCATGTTCAGAGGGCTGCATCAATAGCACAGGCCCCATGACTTCTGTATGCACACGTTTTGTGAAGAGATGTGTTAAACACACATTAGGATTTTCCTTATTATTGCATGACAAGTAATGCTGCATAAGCTTTGGAGATAATAGTAATACAAATGGTAAAAGTGATGATTGGGTGAAGGTAACAGATAGAAACATCACACACACTCTTTTGTCAAAAGTGGAAGAAGCAAAAGTAAGTTTCTTATGCCATAGATCAAGATAAAAAGTGATTGGTTGACCATTTATCACATCAACTTTCTGTACCTGGATCATCTGTGAAAACATATTTTCCTACATCGAGCCCATCGCTCTATGTCTGCTGAACCTAACTAATCACATTCACTACTGTCAATTTAAATTCCAGCAGAACTTCCCTCCAAAAAATCAAGAAAGACAAGTCCGTACATGCTAGGATTATTTCTCAAACTCTCTCCTGTTAACATTTTTGATACCTCTGCACTTTCCTAACCTTTTCTTATCTTGTGTACGCGGGACGAGATTAGCAATTTATTGTCATCACAATGCACTGCTCTGACTTTAAATTGATCCAATAAAACCCCTCAAATACTATTTTCCTCATCCTCATTGCATTAGGTTTTATTTCATAACTCATGGATGTCAATAATGGAAACCATTATATAGCAGTATACTCAATAACAGAATTTTCGTGCTTGAAATGCATGCAGTATTGATTTCATGTTTTTTTCTGAGTCCATAAGGGCAAGTAGCGTGGCGGAGGTTGTTTTACTGTACTCAGTCTGCAGTGCAGAAAACAACATGGAGAGCACACCGAGATCTCTAAGAAAATGATAAAAAAAGACCAAATGATAAAACACCTTTTTTCATTACCCCTTAATAAATTAAATATAGGAAAATTCTAATGTAATGTTTGATTTCAATTTAACGCCACACATCTCTCCACGTCATACACAGAGATTTCAATGCACAGTCAAGCAATCCAAACAAGAATGTGTTATTTCAGATGCTATTTAAACTATGAGCACTGCTATGTTTACGATTGTTGTGAATGCAGCATGTGAGTCATCTGCTATCACTTTGCAGGACAATGCTTATTTTTTAATAATAATCCATTGTTTTATAAAGTATGAAATGAATGTGGGCAGCAGTATTTCTTTTACAACAGCTGTGCAGTGTCTGAATACTGGTACAGTACTGTGAAAGGCTCCAGGTGAAGCTGTGGTCTGTGGCCAAGCTGCTTTTGATTTTTATTGTGCTGAATTGGAATGACAGAGCAAAGCATTTCACAGAGTGTGTCTTCCATTTCTTCCCTGGGTTCCCTCCAAGCTAACCTCTTGTGTCCCATGGGAAACAGACCCATCCAGCTAATATGCCATAAGCTGACAGCCCTCCTCTGAAATGTGTGTTAAAGAGCCGGGTTTGAAAACATAAAGGCATTCTTCAGAAGCTGACGCAATTCCTTTTAGAAAATCACACCTTCCAGTACATGCAGAACGCTTACAGCTCTGTTAATACCGGAACACACAGACATGATACAACATTGTCCATATGAAATGCATTTTCTATTTAAAAAAATTGTATGAACAGACAAAATGTTTCAAGATGAACTTCCAAATTCAACACAGGCACATGGAGGCAACACAAATGTCAAGAAAAGGGACTTTACAGTATTATATGCCTCTGACTCACTGATATCTATGCAATTTAGCAAGTACATGAAATTGCCCCAAGTTTTCCAACCTCAGCTGTAATCCGCTCAAAGAGGATTTGCAGACTGTTCCTCCAAACCATTTTAAATCAGACAGAGCTGCGAGGGTAAAAAAATAACACTTTAAAAAAATATATCTTGACAGGATAGTGCAGTGTTAACATTACACCACAGCTGCTTTTGTTTAAATCCAGCACATTCCCACTTCTTAAGAATATTGCATCACTGCTGCTTTATAATCTCAATCTTTGCAATTTCCCTCTTTGATGGTTTTAAAGAATATTCTGCTTTGTCCTGACTTATTTTCCTACAAATTACTGAATGCCTAATATGAGCATTTATCACGCCACACGGGCCAAGCTGAACTGTAACATTTAGACTATATCCACACCTACTGAGACTCCCCGTTGTGCCTTTATTCAATTCACACAAAAATATTAAAGCCAGAACTACAAAACAAGAATAAAATGAAATATTGCAATTTCAAAGAGCAATCTTTCCCAAGCACATTGTTCAACAACAGAATCACCAGTCGTTTAAAGACCAATACCAGAGACAATAACGCCTTTATAGTTGGTGTTGTCAACTCAATTTTCAAATTCCACCCCACACTCCGGCTCTTCTATTGAAGTGTCATCTGATCTGCTGAATTACTGACAAGGCCACAGTCATCACCGTATCGCTCTGCCTCTCTCTCCAACAGCAGCCATCAGCAGATGCATTACGTTCACCTTAAAGCAGGGAAATAACAGCTCAGTGAGAAAAAAGCTGCTTGGATCCAGTGTGCCATCAAACTTCAGCACCAGTGTCTTTTATCTGGAGGATTGCATTTCTGCTTATTACCTTACTACTGTGCTGCTCACAGTATCATAGACACAATGTGTGTTATATTTATTCAGATATTAACGGCACATAAGATAAACTACTGTAATGGACAGCCAGCAAGCTTAATTCAGGTGCAACGGAACAGCCCTGAAATTTAAGTTCCAACAAAACTATTTCCATTACTATTCTCAATTAGGCTGCATTTCCAGAGAAATATAGCCTAATTGAGAAGGTTGTATTTCTTTGAGAAAAGAGAATGAGAGAGAGTGTGAATTCTATCACAAATACGTTTCTAATCCAAGTCCACGTAAGGAGGAGTTTGGGCCGGTCTGGAGGGATGCACATGACTTTCGCCCAGGAGACTGATCTTTGTGTCCCATGTGGAACCAAAAGTCAATGTTGACTTCTTGAAGTAGAATACTCAACCTACAAAGTACGTATCGTACACAAACTATGTTCAAATTAACCCAAACCATTATCTTTTTTCGAAATTTGACCAAGTAGCTTTGTTTCCATTCACAGCCTTAACCACTTGTTTAAAACAACATCTGGTCACAACGTGTGATGGTTGCTGGGAGTTTCCCTTAAAACACAATTGAGGAAGCAGTTTTGTTGTATGGAAACATCATTTTTAGGAGCCAGGGTTGAATGGGAAACACTTAAAAAATAATAACACATTTTTCATTTTTTAAGCATTTCTATTAACATTTAATTGAAAATATGTTTTCTTGTTATATATATCACTATGTGTGCCTTACTAGCTTCATAGTAGACTGTAAGTCAATTTTAGTTATGGCTGTTTCCTACTTTATTCATGTAATGTGACTTTTTTGAAGCAAATTTGGTGCAGTTGTATCGGACAGGTAAACAAGCTGTGGTATTGTACCATATTCTAAAGCACGGTGGCTCGGTGGTTGACACTTCTGCCTGCTACTAAGAAGGCTTTTGGTTCAATTCCAGGTAATTTCGGACCTTTCTGTGTGGAGTTTGTATGTTTTCCCTGTGGTTTTGTGGGTTTCCTCTGGGTGCTCCGGTTTCTTCCCACCATAAAGACATGCATGCTAGATAGGACTTCAGTTGAAAATTAGCCAACTGGCTAACACTGGTGCATTTACAGAAATGTTGGTTAATGTGCATTGTCCTCAACATCAAAACAAAACAGTTATTAAAGAATGATAATATACATAGAAATTGTTGTATATCAATGTACATTAATTGACAACATTCATTTTTTTTAAAGATTTTTTTTTTCCTTTTATCAGTGACAGTGTATAGACAGGAAAAGTGGGAGAGAGATGGGGGATGACACACAGCAAAAGGCCGCAGGTCAGACTCGAACCAGGGCCGCTGCAAAGGCCTCAACCTAAAATGTAGTCCCAATGACTACATTCATAAGAGGAGCTCATAAGAAGAAAATGGAAAACAATAAAAAGGCACAGAGCTGAAAGTAGAAAAGATGGCAGTAAAAAGAAGTTAAAAAACAAACCACATTGACTAAATGCCAGCCAGAACAGGTAGGTCTTTAGTTGAGTTTTAACTGATTAACTGGGCAGTGTTCCAGAGTCTCGGCGCTTAGAAGCTGAAAGCAGATTCTCCACTTGCTTTGTGGACTACTTTGGGAACAGTTAAAAACCAGTATCAGATGATCTAAGGGCTCTTGTTGGCTTATAAGGAATTAAAAAGTCTGCAATGTATGGAGAGGATATATCATTTAGAACTTTACATGTTAATAAGATAGGCTTAAAATCAATTCTAATAGAGATGGGTAACCAGTGTACACTCTAAAAAATAAAGCATTGGGTCTACAAAAAAAAACATGTTAACGTTTTCCACTAGAATATTTAAGTTAA
>NC_048411.1:17287174-17453648 GCF_013103735.1 Etheostoma cragini
TAATAAACACGTTTTTGAGTTCTACCCGCCTGCCCTGCCTCTGCTTTTGGGTCCTCCTCCTGTCATGTCCCGTAACATGTATGACAGCTAAAACAGGAGTTATGTGCTCTTGGTTCCTAGTTTTGGTTTTAAAGTCTTGCAGTTTGTAGTCTTGACTTCTTTGCACACTAGGCAGAGGCAACAACATTGCATGCATGTGTATGAGCAGAGGTGGTAAATAATCACTACCTACCACTGCTAAATGAGCTTACTTTCACAGTACTAAGGCCCAGGTGACCCACACAACTCATCACCTCACACTGACAGATTGAGCAACCTCACTGGAGACTGGTCCCAGGGGCAGCAGAACAGATGAGGGAAGCGGGGGGGGGGGGGTATCCGGCTTGCTACCAAACTCAAGGACACCAAGAAAAACATTGAAAGGTGGCCAGAATCAAGCAAGATTACTGGGACACGTATGGTTTTTGCTGGTCAGTGATAGTGATTGTTACTGTATGTCGGCCTCTTATCATGTAAGAGAATGCCGCCATATTCAAAGTTGCTGCTACTAACTTTGCAGCTATGAAAACTCTGTGAGAACTGATATTTTCCTAACTGCTTTTGTGTGATTGCTTTATGCTGAATTATGAAAGAACTAGAGTGATGTGTGGAGCTTTCACAGTGTAAAGCTAACATCATACATTTTTTTGTACCTAAAAATATTGTTTTCAAAATAGTTTCAGTAGTTTGTCAACTCGTAGCAGGGTGAACGGCACTTCTGCAGTCGCTTTACGATCCTCTGTTGGCTATAACCGCACTATGCAAGTTTGCCAGATCAGGGAAGCAGATCTGCAATTCAAATGAAAGAATTCGGCTTCCAACCTGTAGGGGGACCTAAGAGGAAAAGTGCTTTGGTGTTGCTTTAAAGAGGAGCTCAGGAGCAGCACAACGCATTTCACTTACGTAAAGAAGGTTGAGGATACTTTGATGACTTACACAGGAGCATTCAATGAACACTCAATTGAGCAGACAATTAGGCAGGCATTACAGTTTAAAGTGCCCATATAATGAAAAACTAATTTTTTTTGTCACTGGTGCTTCCACACGCATACAAACTTGGAAAGAAAACCATCAATTCTGTTTTGAGTGAGATAGAGGTTTTTGAATGTCATCTGCCTTTAGTCTCCGGGTGAGCTGTTCAAAATCTGCACGGCTTTCTACGTAACTAGCCAAGGTGCTTTTTTGCTTTTTTTCAGCAATCCTACTACTACTACTTGGAGTGAAGCTGAATCCATTACTTTCAGCCATTTCAGCTGCTTTGTAATACTTTAAGTTAACTATTAAACAGTTTATTCATGACTTTCATTAAATCATTTGATTCATTCTTCTAATCAAAATCATAATTTCAATTTTTTCCAAATGAGTTTCGCTGATCTTTCCACGTACCCTCTGGCATCAGCAGAAGTACCCCATGGGGTGAAAGTACTCTTGTTTGGGAATCATTGGTGTAGGAGACAATTTGGTTTGTATTCATAAGATTCAAGTGCCATGTCCAGAGTGTGAAAAAGCATCCCAAGCTACAACCACAGTTTGCATTTGACACACAGGTTCAGTAATATGGTCTCAATTAGGGTGAATGGCCACAAATCCTTCAGACCAACATTTCGTCCTCAGCACAGCAAAACATTTCACATACTTAAGGAGTCCTTTCAAATTAAGCTCCTTCTCTGATAATCGGAATACTTCTAAATATGTTCTTTCACAGATTAGGACTCTGTGCTTGTATTTTTTTAAAAGTAATTGCACTTTCTGCCTCAGGCACCATCACATAAGAAACCCATGTAACTGCTTTAGAGACGTAAGCCCCTTGAAGACTTTAGCTCCTCTATTATTCATTATCAAATGGCCAAGCTGAATTTTGATGCACTTCTGCAAAGGGTAAAGAGACTCTTTGACCTGCAATGTGTAGGATCAAAATAAATGGCCCAAATACTGTGCATGCAGTAAAGCCTCTTAAAGTTGTAAAGGACTTCTCTTTTAGGTTATGTTTTAGTCCAGACTGTTTAAATGTACTGTCTGAATGTAACCCGGGTTAGAACTCAAAAGATTTATAGTTTCACAATTGCTGGCTGTAATGTACCAAGAAACATAGCAACGTGCCAGCAGGGAAAAGGGAGACTGTAAACTAGCAAACATTGATGTGAACAATGCAGGATTTAGAAGATTTCAAAACATTGGCTTTACAAACATTTTATGAGAAAGGAAATTCATTCAATGCGTATGCCGGGCATCAATGCACATTACGGATAAACACTGAATTTATACGTTTCTACATGAAATGGTTAGTTCCAATCAAGCATTGTGATTGGTTTATGGCTGTGATGTAATAACCAATACCTTTGCACATAAACGTATCAATCCACGTCTGAGAAAGAATCGTTATAGCTTCACAAAGCTAGATAAAACTTGATACAAAGTAGAAACCTTTAAGGTTAATGTCGCCCTCCTGAGGGTTGTAACTATGGAGGAGTGGATAAAGCAGCTTCTGATCTACTGATGCCTTGAACGGTTAATTAGTTAGTGTTATTGTGTGATTTTGAGTGAATCTGATCTAACCCTTTAGGCAAAAGAAATAGCCTATGCCAGGTGCTAGTGTAGGCTAATGTTATCTGTGTTCCAAAGAAACAACCTCATTATGTGCATGCAGGCCGCCAGCCCAGGAGGGCCTATTTTATTGTGAACATTATAAATTATGAAAAAAAGATTTTTTTTGTCTGGCGCCACCCCTTGGATGTGATAAAATAACAACATAACACGGCCTGTCATGAACTATTGCTTAGTTCTTCACAAGAAATGTACATTATTTTCTTCCATTTAAAGGGTCAGATTACCCATCTAGTCAGGCAGATAGTTTGGGTTGTACATGCTGAGATTCATCCTACACCGAGACCTCAAGCGTTCCAACCAACAACTCTCATTTCTGTGAACTGTTTTTTTTACTTAATGTAGAAAAAATACAGTTCACGGTGAGGTATGTGGATAACAAAGTTCATTTCTGGAAAGAGACATTATAGTTGAGTTTATCAGTTTGAGCTGATATTCCGTTCACTTCCACTGTATTAGCGTGATGGGGAAAGTTTCCCTGGTAGTTCTCTCAAAACCTCAGCTAATGCAACTGACACTATCTACATCACTAGACACCACAAGGGGTAATTGAAAAACATATGATTTTTTTGTGTGATTTGAATGAACTGACCCTTTAAGTCACTTGCGTACACAGAGCTCCTTTTACTCTCTACACATCTACTCCTGGTAATGCCGTCTCTGAGCAGCATTCCTGATGCTCAGGTGAGTGTTCTCCTGGTGTGAATTGCAGACCTTGTGCTGAACATTGATGCACTGCCTCCATTACCGCTCTGCCTCCTTCCGAGGAGTCGACGCTATTGTTTATGACACTGACACATGCAGTAATGGGTATTTCACTTCTGCACCTTTACCGAGCGCGTGTTGAAACTGGAAACACAGATAAATATGGTGCGTATCCACAACATCAGTAAATTTCTGTTTCATCAGCTGAAGCATCAGACCTATCACTAGGAAACCACAGGGCAGTGGTAGCATTGCTCATCAGGCCCACTGCTATTAGAAAGTAAAATTATAAGAGCAGAAATAATCCCGTGGGTAAAACAGCTTCTAAAAACTCACTCTCTGTTTTTTCTCGGACCTAAACGTTCAGGGAATTCAAAGGCACAAAACTTCTGAAAAAGATTTAACTGGAACCTCTTCTCAGGAAAATCATCAAACATGTAAAGATGTGTCTCGGGGGATTTGAGTAACTTCAGACATACTGTACAAGTCAGATGAATCCTCCAGTACAGTACGTCCCTGCAGACTGGGGAACATGGCAGCTGTCACTAACAAGGAAAGTCATATGCCACTCTTCTCCTTTATGTTCAAATACAAACACAGACTCTGGTGTATTGGTGCCAGATATTTTCAATTATCTCGTGTCAACCTTTATCTCTTCACATTTACTGCCGTGCAGCTGGATTCCCTTTTTTTTCTTCTTCATTTTTCAAGCACTGTTGTACTTCAGAGGAGAAGGAGGAGGAGAAGATCACAACAGTTTCATCCAACTTTTATGAAGGTGTTTTAGTTTCGGGTAGCCTCGGGGTGTTTGGTGCACCCTGTTAAATTCTTTAACAATGCTCTTAGCGGCACAGTGATTGTAAAAAATAAAATGACAAAAATTTAAAAAAGAAGGCTCCCAGGAAATGTCGGTCTTGAAGAAATCTTGTTCACCAAACAGCTCATTAATTTCAATAATAGGAAGTATCAGTTCAGATAAAAGACTGATCACGTTTGCAGATACAGAAGAAATCCTGCATAGTCACCGTGTTGATTGTAGACATTAGTATTGCAGAGGAGCTGTAGAGCACAGCATGCTTTTTTACATCTCCTCAGCAGCTTTCTACTACAGTGCAACAAAAAGCCTTTTTCTGTTTACATAGCAAGCTTGCATCAAGTGGAAGATTGTGCTCGTACAATTACCATAATAGGCGGCCACCGGGCTTGCTAACGTGCTCCTCTGGATTATGGTGCATTCAGACTTGCTGAGAGACAGACAATGTAGCAAAAAAACAGACAAACCCTCACTATATCCTCATTTTTCCAGGCCCTGTTTAGTACATGGGTGTGCAGCCACCCCAGGAGGAGAGAGGTTACCCCACATCTGGAGAAATGAGTTTGACCCTCTCAAAGGGCACAGGAAGTTGCCCCTGAAAGCTGCAAACAAAAGCAGCAGTGGCGAGCCGGAGCCCAGAGCGCCATTCATCGCGGCTAATGACTTGTTCATTAAGAGTGATGATGGATAAAGACTTCTCACGCTGAGATGAAATCAAGATTTATATGCGTTGTTTCCTCACCCAACTTGTGGGAAGATCATCATCATTTAATTCTATCTCTGCGGCCGGTGATGGGCATCCAGAGAGCGGGCTATCAAACGGTGCAGTCAGCTGGCAAAATCCAAAACGTGCCGTTGGCACATCTGGAGCTTGCCGTCGCAGCTGAGGGTGAGCAATGGCTGCTGGCGGGTGGCCAAATTACAGGCAGAGACGCTTCAGGACTCCACAGCCTCCACCCTGGCTTCTCCTCGTTTAGATCATCATCATTATTTATTTGCTTATTTATTATTTTTTCCATTATGTGTGCTGTGTTGCATTTCAACAGCACTTTTTATTTTTTGCTCAGCATCAGCGCATTATCACACTGCGCTAGACCCTCGACCCACCTCTCTCTGTAGGTTCTTATCTCGAGCTGGAAATAGGCCCCAAGACACTTTATCAGTGTCCTTCACCCTGCTATCGGCTGCTCCCAACTTTTATTAAAACTTCAGCCTTTATCAGCTCCTGGGTAATTCAGGCATGACAAATTGGGCACCAGATGCCACCTCCATTTGAGGCCGCTGTACATCTCTTGCTCCCCTATCAAGACAATGGGAGGTGGCGGGCTGCAGCATTGTGGGATATCCACCTCCAGCCCACCACATCAGGTCACTTCAGCAAACTTCCTGCATCCATCTGAACGATGAAAACAGTTTGTGCCATTGGAAAAGTTCTTCACTATGCATCTCTTCTATGTCAGTGCAGTGCCACTCACCGCAGCCTTTTTTTTTTCAGACAGGAGAATTAATACACATTAGATGCCCGTTTAACAAGCAAGTGCCAAACTAAGCTTTCTTTCGGATTTAGTTCTGAAATATATTGTAATATGTCATGTGTCAAGTATTCAATACAGCAGTCAGACACAGTGCAACATTTAAAAGACATATACTTCATATTACCATACACATCATTGTGTATCAGGTATGTTTGCCATGTCACTACTGTAAAATTGAAGCTCCATCATGAATATGTTATCATGATGTATTATATTAATGATAATACATCTACCTTTATGGTTTCTGCTACAGTGAAGTAGCGAAAAGTCATAGCAGTTTTTATGGTGACAAGTGACTTATTTAGCATTGTCAAAATCATTAATTTGTGTTTGAGCGCCTCTGCATCTTCTTCTCAACATTATATCTTCGCCTTGAGAACATGAGCTGTACAATCATTAAAAACAATAAATAAAAAACATATTTATAGAGGCTTGTGTTTCTGGGCCAGAAATCCTCAATTAGCTTTCCCATGGTGCTTTTGAATGCACTCATCTTGATGACACGGACAAGAGGTGCACCGGACAGCTCATATTTACTGTTTCCTACTCCTGCCCATTTCATTTTGGGCATGTTTAAAGATAGGACATAATTTATGATGCATTTAAAAAAAAGGGGGAATGTGGAGCAGTGTTGTATGCTCTGTTAAATAAAACCACAGTTGCTCTGGGATATAGAAAAATAATCAGTCAATGCCATTAGTTCCTTTATATCACAGAGATTAATACTGTGTAGGGTTTTAGCTGACTGGGGCTCCTGAAGCTGACAATAGACATCTACTCACATGTGAGAAAAACCTCATTCCGTAAAGTATAAAGGTTTGCAAGTTGACAGCCTTCATAGCCCTGCACATGGTGAAGCTACAGTTGGATCAGTTACTGGAACTCTTGAATAGTATTCATAGTGATAGGGACAGTATTCATGGGATATGGTCTCTACCTAGACCGGCACATCATCTGCTACTCAGGGGATTCAGCGAGTGTCCTGCCTGTAAATAAGAATCCATGATAGAGGGGCAGCAGGCGTGAAGCATGAGATTGGAAACCAAAGGCATCACACTGGGCTGTTGGATCTTAGTGATGTTTAGCAACACATAACTCTACACATAGGCCCTGGATATGTCCTGAGCTAGCATACACCCATGCACACAGGGGCAGCCATGTATGTCAGCACTCACTCGCAATACAGTGAACTCCCCTCCTTTACAAATGTATTATGTCTTTGAAATTAGTTTGCAATAATCAAGGCCCGCTCTTGCAAAGAATTTTATAGTTCAGCGCAGGGGATATGCCCAACCGACGCAGCATAGATAGATCCACTCTCATTATTCCAACTGGGTTCCATTTTAATTTTGCTGTAACATCCACGTTTGGTTCTTCCATGCCCAGCGCAGCACTGCTGGCCAAGATGCCAGCAGTGTTTCAGGGCTAAAATGTGTTTTAAGAGCAGCTGCAGGATGGTAATGTGTTGTGCAACCTGCCAGCCCATGAGCATCCTGAGGCAAATGGGAGAAGCAGTGGTTAAAAAGCAAGCTTTTTTTGGGCTACTGCCAGGGAGTAATCTACCACATAAAGGCATGGCATAACCAGGGGCTATCAAATGGGATATGCTACCCAAAAGACATTATTTTTTTAGGAGACCTCCCAGTATTTGGTGCCAATGGAATTTGGCATTAAAAGCCTCTTTTAGTCAATTGACATTTAAAATTGAAAAGCACTTTACATAGCCATGTTAAGTAAATTAGCAAACAATAGATTCATTTGTCAGTGTTGTTGAACCACAACAGAGAAAACTCTCACACTAAACAGGAAATGAAGACTGACCTCGAAGACAGGACCGGGATTTGCTTTTTTTCACACATATACCTATTGCTGTGAAAAATATACCAATTCCCTGGCTGAAAAGGCTTTCATTTTGGCAATTTGTTATGTCAAATAAGTTTGCTGGGTAAACTGGACTTGGGTACATACGCCTGTGATGAATAGTATCCATTAAGCTGGAATCTTCCAAACCTTAAAGTGAAAACATACCTAAAACAAAAGCATCATTAGGAAAATGAGCAAAGACCTGAACCTGGAGTGTTTCTGAGCACAGATGAATGATGGCATCACACCTCAGTCCATTATAGACTCTATTTATACACAGGGCCACAGAGGAGCAACACTAGTTGGAGGCTTCTCTCCAATTAGGTTATTACTGGTCTGGGAGGCTTTCTACACAAGGATATTTCAGAATAGAAATTGTGTCTTTAATCAAGCATGAGGGAAATCCGTCATGGACTACTTGGCTTTTAATGTTGTTTCTTGTATTTTGAATCATAGAACCTCCTTATGCTAAGCCATACGTCACTATTTTCATACAGTATAGGATCAAATGTTTCTACTGATTCCCTTCCATGCATTGATTGTTTGCTTTAAAAATAGTCTAAAAATAGAATGGGTAAAATGCATGGCAGTAATGTCAATAATGAATATTGTACAAGATAAAGATCATAGCTAGGGTGTGTTGGCACTGCAGTTTCAAGAGATCAGCTATGAAACAGTACTTCCAGTCTGTGC
Organism: Etheostoma cragini; assembly: GCF_013103735.1. Lineage (NCBI taxonomy): Eukaryota > Metazoa > Chordata > Actinopteri > Perciformes > Percidae > Etheostoma > Etheostoma cragini. The sequence continues at coordinate 17,295,428 of NC_048411.1, forward strand.
TGGGATGGTTTTACCAGCACATTGTCCCTCAGAATCTTGATTAATATTAGAGAATTATGCACCCCACGTTTTGCATTCTAGATTCAGTGCCAATGCAGGAAGAAGTCTGCCCTTGATGTAATGAGGCATAAACTACAGCTAAAATCCTATCAACACTCAGGTATCATAATGTGTATGATTGGTGATCAAGAGCATCTCAGTGGACATTTGTTCATATGAACATGTTAGGATTTAATGCTTTACATGAAGGTTAAGGTTGGCGTTTCTATACTATATTTTTCTTATTGTCAACAAATCTCGTTAAAATTCCAAAACCAACAACACAACTCCCCATCTCTTAATATGTTCCGCCTGCAGAGCTAAGTCTTAACCCCATTATTTCCTACTGAAGATGGAAATCCTTTTAAAATAATGGGCACAAATACACGATTTTATTCCTTAAAAAGGTTCAGTAATTTCCTAAAACATTGCAGTTTTTAGTAAATGGTACTCAAACAGGATAAATAGTGCATTTGTTGGGGACAAATTTCATCTGTGGATTGACACACACCAACGGCTATTCATGGCATTTATGTGCACCCACCGAGTGCCACAGTGTGGCTCATTCATTCATTCACAGGAATAAGACATATCACATTGATTTTGGTCTTTACACGAGATATTTTGACAATAAGTAAAATACAGAACATAAGCAGCCATATCTCTTTATGCCGTAGTTTATCAATGCCGTTGTTCTGAAGTGTCAGTATAAGGGATATGAGTACCAATGTGTTAGCAATAAAACATGGGGCCAATGTGAGGTATAATGTGGCCCCTAGCACACAGCCTGAGTGACAGGTCAGCATGTACAGCCCTAGAATTCCCCCAAACTCCTCCTCATCACAGGACATGGTGGCCTCACTTGAAGTCGAGCGAGGAATAAAGGATTGCCTTCTGTATTTTTGCATTAGACTTTTCTTTTGTTACTGATACATAAATCCATTGTGGCAAGATGCAATATGTATCATGGCGCTCCACCTGCGGACGTCTCATAATGGCTGCCATGTCCCTCCAGTCAGGGATGATAAGTGAACCCCCCGTGAATGTTAATGATAGTGATCATTCTGAACCAACCCGCCTCTTCGTCTTCGCTCACTGCCCGGGTGTCACACACAGGGTGGCAAGGTTCAAGGGACTAAAATGAAAACAAACACTCAGGGAAGATATATAAATGAATAAAGACAGAAATAAATGAATGAATGAATGAATGAGGAGCTGGATGAATGAATACATACATAGCTGCACCTGAGGAGAAAATATAGCTTTGAAGAGGTGTATATATATATATATATATATATATATATATACTGTATGTATATGCATGTTTTTTTTGGATTACTTTTAACGTACACCCTTTTTTGTTTTTATAATACTGATTAATTATTGTGTTGTTTAATGCAAAGTCCATACTGCTGTAATATTTTTTATGCAGTAATATGCTGGACTTATTTCATTATTTACAGGACCAGTAAACACTGGGGAGCAGGTGGGTTCAAACAGATGTGGCTGTTTACATGACCGCAATAGTCTGGGCTTCATATCTGGTCATTGCTCGTAAACAGCTCTGACAACATGCACACTTGCAGGGCCAGACAAAGGCTTGACTCACCTAATCAAAACTGACAATACTGAAATCACAATGAGCCTTTTTCTATCAAGCACTCTGAGTCAAATGGGAGATGAGCTTAAGTATCCCAATAATCTTGAACAGCACCCACACAACAGAGATAACCTAGAGCGTGGAAGGACTCTGCTGCGTGTTACCAAAATTATACCAACAGTTCCACAGTCTAACAGGAACCCTATTTAATTACATCTTCACCCCTCACTGTGTCTCTGCAACTTTCTCCGTTTCTGTCTCCTTCAGAGTTCGGTGGATTGTTTTGACCATCACAGCGGCCTCTCCACCCAGCTCAAGTAACAGACAGGGGAGAAAGCAAACACGGAGTCCATGCCAGCTCATCCCCCTCTCTACATCTCACCGCTTCCTCCGTGTCTAACTTTGCCAAAGTCCTTGGAACTTGCCAAATCCGGTCATGCCTGCTTAGCTTGCTCGACTGATTGTGCCAGAAAAGAAAATAAGACACAGATGTATACAATTTCTTGCTGGTGCCAGTGGAGAGACAGCTAATGGCTTCATCCCGACCCGCCCATTCTAGCCGGGCACAGGTGGGGATAATTAGAGATCTCTCTCGCCGCTCAAAGTCTGTCTTTTTCCAGTTGTGACAACCGAAAGGAGGCTAAGCTGCTAGGCCACGCCCCTTCCGGTCATTAACCTCCTTACCGCCATCACAGCCTTGGTAAGAACAACAAAACATCCCCCGTACAGCTTCTCCTTTATAGTCGGTGACACCACTGGACCCTGCCTACCGATGGTTTGTGTTGGCAACAATGGAGGAAACTCAGAGTTTTCCAAATAGGCATCAAGTAACATCCTGTTGGAACCTTCCTGTCAGGCCAGACTGTGTCATGGCAGTGGAAGAAGCACAGCAAAACCACAAGCAGAGAGACTCAGGGAATGTTTCATAGCCAAGACTGATCTAACGCTCAAAACAGCTCAAGCTTTGTAGAAATAAAATGTAAAAAAAGAGTAAAGAAATCAAATACCTTCAAGTGCACCATGCAAAACAGTTAAGTGTCTCAATCCAGATTGCTGCCTCATTTGATAATTTATGTTCCTGAACTCCAGATGTGTGAATGAGCTCCAGAGTGTGACCTCTGTCCTCTTTCTGGTAGACTTCATAATGAAATAATCCTGCATGAGCAGTTCCTGATGCAAAACGGAGTGCTATCATATAGCCTGTGTGCTTCAAATGACTAGAAAAAAAAGCTCATCCCCCCGCCCTCCCCGCGTTAGCTTGAGTGACAGCAGAGAGACATGTGTCTTCAGATGAGAGGAGGCGAGTCTCATTACGCCGTATTTGGTTGACACTGAGTGATTCAAGTGTTCCTGGACAATTCAGACACACTGATATAAAACACATTAAATGTCTTTCACAGCACTTTACCTGACACTGTTCATCTAAGCTCATCTGTTATCCCTGACGAGCCGGCTTCAAGTCTGGGATCAAGACTGTGGTGAGCAGTGAGTAAAATACCAAAATAGAAAAAAATTAGAACATGAGATCTTAAGATGTAAAATATTTCAAATTGACTTTTATGTTGCTCATAAGGATATGCTTTAGCTCATAAGCATAATATCTTGTTGCTGTAATGCCAAATTAGAAAAAAACACAGCAGTGGATGTATGCTTTTGACAAAGTTGATAGACCACATGCAGATAACATCAAACAAATATTCTAATCTCAGATGATAAATGTGGCATCTGACAAGGTAAACCTTCCTAAAAAATTATGTTCCATGTTGCACAGTAATCATACATGACAGACCATCATACGATTTCAGTTTTTTTTTTTTTAAATTAAAGAAAAAGAGAACCGTAACACAGGTATGCATGTTAACACTTGCATCCATGTACAGTTCCACTAAGATTGACAGGCACAGAGACAAGATGACACAGTGAGGATGAAGAGGAAGCTCCATCTTCTACATCCAAAATCCAATGAATGGAAGTTGTCTGGCCAGTTCCCAGCTTTTTCACTGTTGTTCATTATATGGCTATGCAATGCATGCAATCATGAAAAAAAGTTTTTCTCCAAAACTAGTACTTCTAGAAATGGATGCATTATATGTGAACTAAAGCAACTATATGATAAGTCACTTACTGTACGTTTAAAGTGAAGGTTTGACACTTTGTCAGGCGTTTTATCAAAAACCAACAAACAGGAGTCAGCACCCGGAACCGCTACTTGTAAGTCCGTAATCAGAAATTGTTAGCCGGCATCGCTCCTCTTTGACACCGAGGCGTTGATCCTCATTCTTGCTGCGAAGACTTTGAGGTGAGAGTGAGGCGAGGAGTAGAGATATGGCGGAGGCGGTGATAGGGCAGGTGAGTGGAGAGGATGCCAAGCCCAGTGGTCAGCGGGTAACAGAGAGAGGGCGGCTGTCACATCCTGCTGACTTAGCCAAGACAGATGAGACAATCAGCAACCCAAGGCCTGGACAGTTCTTCAACCCCGCCGCATCCTGTGTCTGAGGGCAGCTTTCCACAACATCTCAAACCTGAACTCACCTTTTGCTCTGCTGCAAAGCGGAGCTGAGGCTGCTGCTCAGGAATGCTCTCAAAGTCTTGTTTAAAGACATGGTTCGTTGGTAATGCTAATGCTAATGCATTCTTTAAAATAATGATGGATAAAGTGCATTGTGTGTAATGTGAGAGGGAACACTTGTAGTAACAAACCCGCAACTTTACCATTTAGGTTGACTCTAACAGCTCTCGTTGACATAACTTTCAGGCACAGAAGGCAGCTGTTTTCAGTTAGAAAATACATAGAAATACATGAAATGCCCATGACCTTTTCGGTATAACACAGTATTACATTTTACTGGCATGTCTTGTTAGATGCCACTACCATAGAAACAATTTAGGCTAATGCAACAAACATTACTAATTACAGTTAGGTTTAGGAAAAGATGATGTTTTAGATAAAAATATATGCGCAAATTAAGTAAATTTTTTGTATTTCAACTGTGCGTTAAAAATTTGTCAACGTGGACTTAAAAACAGCGGACTCCTTTTTAAAAGTCCTGCATTTAACAGCCACCTCTTCGTCCTCCTCCCAATGCAGATTTTGAGACAGGGATGTCTTGAACCCGTTTGTGCACCATGACAAAGCATCCTAATTGCATTGTTTCCATGGCGCCGATACATGCCACCACAACATAATGCATTTTTAGTAGGGATGTAACGATACCAAAAATGAAAAGTACAAAAAAATCACAATAAAAAGTCCACAATACAATGTTTATCGTGATGTAAAAAAAGATAAATGACAATTATGATAGGATTTTTTAGATTTGTCCTAACTTAAAGTTCCACTGCTTTCCTTCTTTATTAAAATACAATAAAAAGTAGCCAGCCATGACATAAGCATGTGCAAAAAATTGGCATGAATTGCCTTTGGCATTCATGAATTGAACTATGCAGGAACAGTCTTGTTTTTCAAGCACTGGCCTCATGCCCCAAAAATTTGGTGACCAAAGTAAAGCATCTTAACACAGCCTTCCTTGTGACACACAATCAATTAAAAGCCATTAACAGAATGAGAGTATATAAACTCATTCATTTCAATTGAAATCTCAAGTTTGTTTTTAAACATGCTCTCTCACTGTATTGAAGGTTTTTATGTATTAAGTACTTAACACCAGGTACGGGAAAGATTGCATTATGAGCAAGCCAGAGAGCTCACAACACCCAAAACACACAAGTGCTAGTTTGTTTTTACTAGGTAAAAGGATATATATTAGAACTCAAGTAATGTGCTGTTTGCTCATGGCCAGGCAAAGATGCATATATGTATTTTTGAGAGTGTTTTCCCCCGAAAAAAGTGGGACAGGAGACGGAGATGGACAGAGATAGAGGTAAACTTCCTCTTGATCACAGACACTAGACGGAGTAAAACGCTGATGGCAACATGTAAGCTGAACCGGAGCAGAAGTAAGGTACACAAAGGGGTTTATGAGGAATGTGGTCTTAATTTTGATGAGCGCTAACATCAATAAAGATGGTGCGAGACAGGGGCAACCAATTATCTGGATCATTGTCTCATTTGTTTGTGGTAATTATACAGAGGTGTCACAATTAATTTGACAATGACATATTGATGTTTAAAAATAACACACACTGCACCTTTAAGCAGTGCTTGGCAGATATTTGGCTGAGTACTTATTGGTATTCAGTAGTACTGCTGCTAATGATGCCCTTGTTTGTCCTAAATAAAAAAAGTGAACGTTTTGAAGTACAGTATGTCTGTGTGTGTGTGTGTGTGTGTGTGTGTCAAACATGTCCTAAAGACCATGCTGGACCCCAGGCCAGCTTCCAGCCTCTCTCCTAATTGCATTGATTTTTAGCACAGTAAATCTAGCTGTGTCACAATCTGCACTCCCCAGGCATGATGTACTGCTCCAACGCCAGCCTGCACGTCTGCTCCCAAATTTGCTGGCTTAAAATCTGAATGACGTGATTAATGTGCGAATTAATTAATTGCTAAATGTATGCTAATTGTTTAATTGGTTGCCTGATCTATATACGATCATTTATAAATTAAATGAGTTGATTTACAAAGTTTATTGATTAAATGTGACAATGAGTTATACGGCTGACTACCTGATTTGCAATTTTCCCAATTAAATTCCCAAAGTGTGGTTTTGCAAAGTGTGCCCTATCCAAGTGATCTACACCAGACCTGACACTGCTGTACTTATTTATGAAATCAGACAGCTGATAATGATGCATTAATATTAATGCCAACTGTAAATTTTCATATTGCTCTGCAGAAACCAATCCAAGAACATTTTTCATCCATCTATATTTCACATTTTTAATGCAAATTAAAGTGGAAGTCCTCGGTAAGGTCAGGTATCTGGGAGGACTCTGATTTTTTTTTGGTTCTATGAGCTACAGGTGAATTAACCCAGGAAGACACGTGAAGGACGATTTTAAGGAAACATTCATGAATAATCTGCACATTTCTCTACTGTGGCCAAAAAAAGTATAACACAAAGTAAATAATTTCTGCCTCATGTTTCAGACTTTTTCATAGCACATCAAGAGCATATATAAGCGTGTTTCCCTAGTCTGGCTTTCACCAGACCAGTCCAAGCTCAATAGATTTGAGATGGAGCGTTGGTCTGTGGAGTCTGCTCTGTATTTTCACTGCAAAAGAGGCGTGACCGACCGCATTGTTCAAATAACTCTGTACGCAATTGGAAAGTACTTCAACCAATCAGACCAACAATCCGGGTGACGTAGAAGCAAAAGCGGCACCAAAGTGTTGCTGCGCTTTGGTGTCATTTGGTGGCCGCTATGTTGAACGTAAACAAGAAACTGCTTGGTCGCTTCTCTGTCGTTGTCGTGTTAAACCCGCCAATAGCGCGCCAGGTAGATAAGCCAGTCTGCGATTGGTTCCCGCAAAATTGTGAACTGAAGCAGGAGAATTAAACATGCAGGTTTCCAGACCGAGCTGCAGCAAATCGCCGGTAGTGGGCGGGGTTCACCCCGTCTAGTGTTTAACATGTTTAACTATTCCTTTAAACAACAACACTGATGCAATACATCCAAACATTAACAACAGCTCAAAGTCAGAGTGCTCATCTTAATCAATATTTGTTTACAAGTCCCAACAATGATGGATGTAAATTTGCCCCAGCCGTCTACTCAGCTCTGATTTATGAGAACTTTATTAAGATACAATACAGCTAAGCTGTCACTGTGTTCAGAGTGTCCTATCAGTGAAATAAAACAGAAACAATCACCTGTAGTCTGGTACTGTGACACTATATGCTACACTCCACTTCCTGTCTGTGAATTAGCATTTTGGTTGTTTCTCCCTTGGGGGCTGGAGGACATGCAAGGGATGTTGGGAAAAGACATTATGGCAACCAATACAGCTGCCCCTTAAGGCGGGATAGTGGGGGATTGTGTATGTGTAGGGACAATCTGTTCCAATGACCAAACCTCTGAGATCATACACTATATTATCATTACAACAACATCAACTATTGTACTCAACAGGGATTAAATGTGCATAAAGAGGTTTTCAAGTGTTAATTAAAGAATTATTCAATAAATATAACTCTTCCTGAAAAGCAAAAGTCATGTTTAATTAATGGATAAATGAATTGTGTTTGTTTATAATCAATGTTTAAGTGCATATCATAATTAGATTTATTAAAGAGTTCTTCACTCTCATGACAACTGAACAAAGAGATGCAGATGTGGCTAAAAGCTCCGGCAGAAATTCAATATGTGGATAATAAGTTAAGATTTTGTTGGGTGGTACTTTACAAGGGACGACAATCTAGCCTGCGCAATAATGTTTTCATTTGTTGAATCACAGCCTATCGTTACATATGATCACAGCTGTATCATACTGCCTTCAATCATCAATTTTAGTTAATGCACAAGGTATGGATTCGTAGTTGTGAGTGATCATGAGTTTCAAAGGTTGAGAAGTAAACACACACGTTTATTTTCTTCAAATCTGCTTAAATTTATCGTTTTATCATCGATTTGATGTAAGAGTCTATATACTGCTCGGACATGCTGTGAATCTAATGGGGACCCTCAAGTAACTGATAATAATCAAGTTTCTAAATTATTTGTTAAAAAACAAATCACAACTTGAAGTAAGTAAAACCAATCTGTTGATACCTCTTAATGAGAGCAAATGTACAAATTTTTGTGTGAAATGTGCACTCATATAAATGAACATGGGTAATAAATAAAGCGATGGTGCAAACCTAACAAGCGCTTAACTCAGCACTAGATTGATATTAATCTACAATAATAATAATAAACAGTATTGAGCTATATAAATAGACAGGCACTGTATGATGCAGAGTATCAGGATGGTGTGGAGATGGAGGCCTATAGCTGAAAGCAGTGAGGGAATCTAAGTCAATTTCAGTGCTTTTGAGTTAACTGTATAAGTTGAACTGTTCTAATGATGATTAATCCATTACAAACAGAATTATTGTATCCCAAACAATGATTCCAACGCTACAAAAATGTACATAGTGGGACAAATGGATGCCTTTTTGAACATAAACCTCCACCTCCATCGTGGCCAAAGCTGGGTCATTCTGAAGTTGGTAGGAGAACCAACGATAATGAACAAAAACACATGGTCAAAGAAAGAGATAGAGAGATATGGGAGAGAGAGAGAGAGAGAGAGAGAGAGAGAGAGAGAGAGAGAGAGAGAGAGAGAGAGAGAGAGCTTTGTCCATCCATGACCAGTTTGGCTAATTTTTTGTGGTCCACGGCCAACATTTAAGCACGTGAAAGTGCATGTTTGTCTGGACAAACATTTGAAATCTTTTTTTTCGCAAACGGATTAATTCCAAAATAGAATTCCAGGTTTTTCACTGAATTCAGAACTGCCAAGAATGCTACCTTTCAGACACATTCATCTTCGTCTTTGTCTTGTCTCCCACCGTCTGTTTATTCTGGCATTCATCAGCGCCATTACTGCCATGCCCGTCAGATCCCTTGGAGGGAAATGAAAAAGCAGTTATTTTACGGTGCAGGCTAAAGGTTAGTTCATGTAGAGGGAGTCTGGGACATCATTTCTAGCATGCTGGTATGTTCTGTATTGCACTGCGTGCAAACCAGAGCAAAAGTACAATGAAAGTTCATCAAATGCCTCCGAATTTGCTATCTTGGTTTTTAGAAAAGGTTACTGGAAAAAATAATGGAAGTGATGCATAAAACCATTCAGACTAACATACGCTTTGGGATTTGATTTTATAGGCAGATTTTTTATAGTCAGGATTTAAAGTTAAAATGACCTAAATAAACTATTCTTACAGAAAAAAGTGCTCAACTTCTCACTTGACAAATCCATCCGCGTGAGAAAAGTCACATTGTCCCTCTCAAATGCCTTAGATTATATCCATCCCTGCAAGAAAATAAAGAGCAATTAGGTCTGTTTAAATTCTCCAAAAGGCCACACTGGCAATAACAAGAAATGATTGTACAGGTGGCAAACATTGCCTTGTCTTCAGGAGAGGAATGCACTTTTGCTAATGTTGGTGGTGTTGGTCCAGAGGTTACATGGGTAGCTTGTGGTGATTTCTTTTTGTGTGTAGCTTTTTGTAGTTCCTCGGAGGTGATGAATGGCAATGGGTATAGTGCCAGTAGCGATGTCTCTAGAAGTAGCTTATTCTGTGCTGCCAAGCATGATTTATGATGAGAAAGGGAGGGGGGAATCTCTGACTTCACCATTTGCCCTCCTGCACTTTTCCATATCGTCCAAGAGGACTTTGGGGGTAGTGGATTGACACAGCAACTGCACACATCTGGTTTAGAGATATAACCAGGCCCTTTTCAAGCCAACAACCATTTGAAGAAAATTGCTGGAAATGGGTTAATGGAAATACGATTTTGCATAAGAGGGAAAACTGCCCACAACAAAGATTATTATTGCTCCTTGAAAGATTCCAGGAGTTGGTTGACTTCTCTAACTCGTAATAAGAATAATGTGCTTGTGATCTATTTTGAGTAAATGTAGATTACGAAGAGGATACATCTTTTACGCATGCGTTCTCACAGGCAGGGATATTGGAATGCTGACTGGTGATTCAAATAACACTGCTGAGTGCAGGTTTTCTGAAGAGTGTGTTAATTGAAATACTACTGAGACCTGACTGTTCGCAAGATTTAAGTCACTTTTTCTATATCTGAGATGGAAATCATGTCAAAATGTGATGCATTTATGGTAGCTGGAGCTAGGCTAAATCAACTTTATTAAAAAAAATAGCACTAACAACATATTTTATTGAAGGAGAGTTTTAATACACAAAGTGCCATTCAACATTTTCTCTTCTTCTTTATCTCCTTTCCTGCTCTAAATTCGCCTCCTTCTCCCCTATAACACTTCAAGACAAGGAAAAGTGATCGGCACTTCAAAAAACTTTGCACGCTCTTTGAGCCCAAATGACTTGTGAAACAGTTGACAATTCACAATTAACATTTTTTTTCTTCTTAAGTATAGAAGTTATGAGTAAATTTTCTGCATTTGTTTGTTGCATTGGTGGAACCAGTACTGCACAGTACTCTCCTATATTGAGATATTTCAATTGATTGCTGATAATGCATCTATATATTTACAGAAACTTTGGATATCTTTGAATGTTGGACGTTTACTTATAATGGAGTATTTTTGTATTGCTATGTTTACTTCTACATTTAAAATGACTGATTAAGAAGTTATAAACTGTTGCCATTTTAAAAGGAATAAAATATAAAACAAACTACAACAACAACAAAAGTCCTCTTCTGAAACATTATTAGAATATGTTTTGTTTGTTTGATTTCCCATTGAATTCAGATTTTTTAGATTCATGTGACGTTAGTGTAAAGAAGAAACAAACTATGATGAGAGAGAGAGATGATAGAGATGTGTACAGTGGGTCAAGTGTTGTATTCAAACTCATAAAGATATGGTAAATACTATAACCTGTGATGCCATAAATGCCCCATAAACTTTGCACTTAAACAGATTTGTAGCCTTAAAGAGGAATGCTGTGTCCCTGTCACCTGAGACCATTAGTCCATTCAAACAGGAGTTCCAAATTTACTTATATTTGTCCCCCCCTACCCCCAACCATAAAGTTGCAGGCATCAACTGTTCCAAACAATCCACTGTACATAATATACAGCAGCTTTGATGAATGTAATGCTAATGATGCAACTTCAGTCTCAAGTAATTCTGGTTGAGCATTTTATTGTTCAGACACGCTTTTAGGGACCTCTTTCTTCCTAAATAATATTCATATAAAATCAATGCGGTTAAAACTTTCAAGGAGGATTTTAGCACCATGAGGATGAATTAGACATTCAGAAACTCTATTAATTTCAGCGGTACGTGGCGTCATATTTAGATTTAATAGAAGTTTTTAATGAAGCAGATTGGAAAAGGGATCCTTGCCTCCATTACCAGATGATGGATAACTGAGAAAGGTTAGCACCAACTCATTAACACTCTCTTAAATTACGAAAGTACTTGCCGCTTTTTTCATCTCTCGCCACCTTTCATTTTTCCCCTTAAATGAGATAAAATAATATTGAGAGGATGAGCATTGAATCAGGTCCAACCATAATTAAATGCACTGATGGGGTTAAAGTGTTCTCTAGTGCTGCTGCTGTTTGAAAATGTTGCCGTGAGTTAAGATCATGCGAGGCACTTATGTCTTAAACCGCACGGCTTTCCGTGGGAGTGGGATGGATATGTGCAGATTACACATCTATGTGCTTAAAAATAAACATGGTTAAAAGTATACATGTGTACATGTTGTTAAGACTACAATGGTCCCATGTGAAATTTTATTTTTAATTCCTTACTTTTTTTGGGCACTAACAACCAAAAATATTTATACTGGCTACACTGTTTAAATTATGAGCCTACACATTTCTTATTATGGTCAAAATGTTTTTACCTCAAAAAAACAAACCATTTTATATAAAAATGAAACAGTTGTGTTTATTTTCAAAGATTAATAAATAAAATAAATAACTAATAGACAAATAAAAACAACAAAATTAATGTAACATACTGTTATGTCTTTGCTTATCTGGTTGGTCGGCCAACAGCATGAAAGGGTTTTGGGTGTTTTATAAAGATTTGCTTTACTTGAAATATTTCCTATACATTGCAATCCAGGCACTTCCTTTGGGCAAGAGTTGCCCTGGCCTTAGTGAAAAGTAACATACATAAGTGTATGATAAGAAATGCCTTGTGGAATTGTGGTCTTGACCGGTCTTTAAATAAAATCCTAAGTCCTCTTTATCTGACACCGAGACAAGACCAAGTACAAATGCTTCTGAGACTTTCAAGAAGTGTTCTTGAGACTACTATAGAGACTATTAAAGAAAATTGTGATTTGAGTCCTCTGCTTCGAATTAACATATCCTGTAAAAAACGAAACTATGAGGCTTTCATGGTTTCTATTTCTAAACATTCAGAACATATACATTGCGTACATTGTAGCTTCTTAGATGTATTCTCATGGCAAGTTCCAGTAACTATAATAGATACAGAAAAAAGGGAGACAGGGCTAACAGAGCATCTGATAAAAATAGAGGTCATATGGAATTCTTCATTTTGCTGAGTGCTACAGAATTGGAACCACTTGGGACGTTGGTATATAGGACACCCGCTGCTAAAACACCGGCACGCAGTACCATGATTACGACTTGATCCTTCCTCAGCTGAAAGCTCATGCTGGCGGAAATCAAGTACCCTGAGGCATACAGCTCGCAGCCCAAGGCCTAAAAGGTAATAGCATGAAATATATATACGCCGGTGACAGATGTTTACAGTGCGTCGCGAGATGGCATTGAAACACAACACAGTGGCTCCCTCCGTTGGAGAGGAACCTGATGAGTGGTATGTAGTAAAGAGATGGAGTGATATAGGAGGTGCTGCAGCAGTGTTTGCAGGCACATCATTAGGGCCCCCTCTTTAACTCAACCCCCAGTGACAATCTATTGCTCTCCTACCCTGTCAGCGAATCATTATGGTGTGATCATTAGTGACATTGCCACATGCCCATCACTCAGGCTGGTGCCATATTGGCAGATGAACAGCCTCTGCCCTAGGCCCACTAATCTAGAGACTTCAGACAGGGAGGATGAAGGAATGTTCGCCGTGCATCAAAAAGAGACCGGACTCACTTGGATCAAATGTGGACTTCTCAGCATCAGTGGGTACAGAGAAGAGCCATGCTATGTGTAACAGTTAAAAAGATGTGCTCATCAGTATTGTCTTGATTTTTGTTGTTGTTGCTTCAAATGTTTTTTTCCCCAATGAATTGTTGGAACATTTGTAGAAATCACGTTACATCCAGGTTAGTCTTGCATAGCCAGACCTTCCTCCACAGCGCTGCGAAGGTGGGTCTGGCAAGTCCACCCAGCTTTCCAGGATGGTAGAAAAATATGCTTTGGTTTATTGACATTTCTTTCAACCAATCACAATGTTCTTGGGCGTGGGAGAAAGCAACAACACCTCTGCAAAATAGCCTCTGGAAGGAACTTGTTTTGGTGGAACGTATGTCCGTTCAAAAGTTGTTTTAGTCATGCAACAGAAACTCAGATTGGACAGATATTCTAGCTAGCTGTCTGGATTTACCCTGAAGAGATCTGAAGAACAGTTAACCATAGTCCTCATCATTTAAAATAGCAACACAAGAAACTGGAAGGTAACGGACATCCGGTCAAAATGACAGCCGTGAAATTTCCAGCGGGCCCGTAAGTGAAACATCGTCAGTGTTGACTACAATCAGATATATCTAGAATTACAAGTGACTGCTTCCATGATAGTCTCATGATACCTTTACTAACCATCTAGTGCTGTTCCTCACAACAGAAGATGAGGGATGGAACCCACAAACAACATTTTAGAGTTGATGCATTCGTTAAAACTCCTTAAAATTCACTAACTGCAAGAACTTGTGAATTGTCAAACGTTGTGCCTTATTTATTTTCAGCATTTGAAATTTGATGGATGAAGTCATTGCATTCCTAATATAGCTTTAGCGAGGAGTTGATACAGAATATACACAGTATTTTATGAAACACGATTTTTGATTTTGAATCATTCATTACAACTTTTATATTCATCTCTCAGGTTTGCACTGTAGTAATAACTCTCTTAATTCAGTTTCAACATCCACATGGCAGTAAATAAAAGTAAGGGAAGCAGTTTGATTAGTTTGTTTATGACAAATTATGACAAATGATTATGACAAAGACAGATCAAGTTAGATTTAGTTAAGGCGTTTTCACACCAATAGCCTTTAGCTCGGTTGAATCGAACTAGAGTTGGTTTGCGCCGCTGGTGCAGTTAGTTTGGGCAGAAATTGAACTTTGATGCACACCAAAAACGGACCAAACAAGCGTACCAAGACCTGCTTGAATAGGTGATGTCGGCACTGTCAATCAAACTCTGGAGAGGTCAAACTCCTGTAGTCAGGTGTGTTGAGCAATCTGCAATGCAACAGAGCAGCAAACTGTAGCAGCGTGCAGTGTTTATATCACAGAAATAGATTGCAGTCAAGCTTGCTGTCCGTCAGTCGTATCTCCATAGACAAACCGCTAAAATTGGAGACAGACACCAACAGAGCAGAGCGTGGTCTCAGTGGCCAGAACAGATGTAGTAAATCGAAACAATGTATAACAATTTTAATGAAATGATTTGGTTTGGCCTCTAGACCAGAACACAAGACCTTCTTTCTGTATTTACTTTCTTGCTCCCGCCCCAGACATATTTGACCAATAAGTGGGCTGGACGTTCTTACCTGATTTGTAATGATGCAATTTGGTATGCTTGGATTTTTCCAGTTGTGAAATCAAACCAAACCAACTGAGGGCAAATCACTCCATGTTTTCTAAATCATCAATTGATTTGGACCAAAGTAAAAGAAACTACAGGTGTGAAAACGCCCTTAGATTTCAAGCCCAGTCGTAGGTCTGGCTTATGAATTAGAAACTGACCAATGCATTCATATGATAATTTTTCACATCGATGTAAACGCTGCCATTATGAAAACTGAATATATTCATCATGTCACTCTTGTTGCCATAAATTAAAAAAAGTCCACATTAGATTTGAATTAATTACTCTTTTACCATCTTATGTTGTAACATGTAATACATATAAATACCGTTAATATTGCAAACTGTACACTCTGTATTGCACCTGTATTTTGGGTTGCTTCTTTCTTTCATGCTTTCACATTTATAATCAAACCATATATCCCACATCAACATGTACACTAATACCAGCAAAGAAAAAGTCATTAGTTGTGAACATAATATGCATGTTATGATTGATTTGGCGGAGTGGAACTCTAGAGATGCTCTCAGCTCTGTGCTAGTGTATGTTTTAAGGTGACGCTGCAATGAGAACGGAAACGCATGGCCTCTGCTCTGTGACCTGTAAATAATTGATAAATCAATTTTCCTGACTGGAACACCAAATAATGAAGCAATGCAATTCTTATCAATTACATTTTCGTCTTAATTGTTGACTTCACTTAGCACAAAGCAGCACAGCGAAACGCCATGCAATTTTTCAATTAAAAGGTCCAGATGTTTTTGGAGGCTTCAGTACACACAGGCAGTTGTGAGAAATGCTTTATCTGCATTGTAATAATCACTAGAACATCAGCTCCAGGCTGCATTTACATACTCATGTTTTATTCCAGCCCCTCTTTCTAATGCACCGCTTAATTATACCGAGCGCAGACAATGTCAGACCCCCATAGCCCCAAATTTATTATTGCACTGTGTGAAGCAGCAACCATCAAACCTGGAGCCCCTCATCACAACGTAACCACCACACTCACCACTGTTCGCACAATATTAAATATATGCATAGCTTTCAGCATTAAACACATTATCAAACTCTCAAATTGTTCCCATTTTCTTCCCTAAGATTGGCGTGAAATGTCTGTTCTTATTTAATTCTTTTATATTGAAAAAAAAAAAAACATTCAATATGAAAACTATGGTTAGGAAAATTCAGCCTAATCAGTGGTGGAATGTAACAAACTATATTTACTCAAGTATTGTATTCAAATGTTGAGTTACTTGTACTTTACTTGATTTTTTTTTCATGAAACTTTCTACTTCTACTCCACTACACTTCAGAGAGAAATATTGTACTTTTTACTCAACTGCACTCATCTGACAGCTATAGTTACTTGTTACTTTTTTGCACACAAAACACATGTAGTTTAAATAATGCTAGGTTTCCTTGTAAATTAAACTACCCAACAATGTAAAATGTAATGTAAAAGCTGAAATGATTAGCAGAATAAACAAAGAACAGTTTAGATAATTTCCAGTTTCTAAAATGTGAGGATTTTTTGTTATTGTCTACTTTTAATTGTATTATTGTTTTCCTGATGATACTGACATACTTTTACTTGAACTGCTCATAGTATGCTTTTGGGCATTTTCTTTTTCTCTTTCCTTTATTGTGTTATATGTCTTTTTGCAAATTTTAGGTTTACAAAGTGAAAAAGCCCAAAGTCCAGCCCAAAGGGACTTACCATCTCCAACAGAAAACACTGTTCACAAACTTCTCAAAACAGCTCTATTGTAGTCCAGCATTTACTTCCGTGAATAATGTCTGTCACTTTGTAACACATTACAATGCTCACCTTGCTGCTAACATGCCCCTCATACTCTGCTTCTCATTGGCTAGTAGTCCTTATATCCTTATATTGCACATGCGCATGTGCAACTCCCAACAAATATGGAACAGAAGTGAGATGCCTCACTCAGCAGCAAAAGAGAGAGCTCAACACAGGGTGACAAGAGGGGGACTAACCATTTCTTTGACGTTCCATTGTTCCAACCACTCAACAACCCGAAAAAGTCCCTTTGGTCCCACAACCCACTAATCTGACATCCCTTTGTTTCGAAAAAAAAACAAAACTAGCCGATTGGTCTGGGGATCGGACCTGTACACGGGGAATTTTGGACACTAAACTGCAAGCAAACCAGCGCAGAGATTCTGTGGATTAGGCTTGATAAACATTTCAATGTGTTAATAAGATAGAGAAAAGTAATATTGCTTCTCATTGTTGATTCAGGTTTTAGATTTTGGGAGGTGATCCACAAAAGTCTAGCTATGTCGGAGCAGAGGGTTTAGTTTTTTTTTTAAACAAAGAGACGTTGGACTAGTGGGCTGTAAGACCAAAGGGAATTTTTTGGGTTATTAAAAGGTCGGACCAATGGAGTGTCGGAGAAATGTCATGGCACCGAAAAAAAGAGCTGCAGCAATGTACAGCAGTAGCAGTACAACAAAAATATGATGTTTTGGAAAATGAAATCATGTGAACCTATTCTGATATAATGTTATTATGAAACTGAAAATGAGCATAATATGAGCACTATAATTGACATTTTCAATGCAGGACTTTTACTTTAAGCAGAGTATTTTTTCAGTATGGTATTAGTACTTTTTCTATTTAAATACTTCTTTGACCACTGAGCTTAACAGACCTGTAAAAAAGGACCCAATAAATTCAACTTTGGCAGCCATATTGACCCAAACATGAAAAAGAAGAGGTGTTACACATGGTGCAGGGTACAATAACAAGATCTCTGTCTAATGACAAACTGCATGCTCCTTAATATCTATAAGGCGTCTAATTAATTGCTACTGGGACTATTTATGTTTTTTCAAAAGAAAGATTTCCTGAGATCTAATTACTTTCAAAGGCCAAGTCGCATTCGGTCACTGGGAAAACTATTGTCTTTTTTGTTACAGTCAGTTCAGTTGTAGCCTTCACTCCCAAAGCTGTCAGTGGAAAAAGGAAGTCCTGTAGGACACCACACTTCAACACCACCTGTAGTGTAGGACACCACACTGTAAAAATATTTAACTGTAAAAATAAAAATGCCTGCATTGAAAAAATTGAGTAAGTATTATTGGTTTTCAACAGCACTCATATGGCTGAAAAATTGCCCTAATTGTCAAACTATTTCACATTATATTATTGGATTATTATTACTGGTGCAATAATACGCAAGTAGCATTTTAAAGTTGTAGTTGTTCGAGATGGATCAAATGCTGCTTTGTATTCTGTTACATATATTTTTCCTGCAATTTTATTCTGCAAAGTAACTAAAGCCTTTAAAGACTTGTAGTGGGGCAAACATGTTCAATACGTGCTCTGATGTGTTTTGGAGTAGAAGGTAGCAGAAATTTAAATATCAAATAAATTACCTCAAAATACAGTGTTTTGGTAAATGTAGTTATATGCCAGCACTGATCAATCACAACGTATACACATTTTACATCTAGTAAGACTGTACAATGTTTAAAATGTATTTACATTTTTTTCAAATTAGCATCCTTTGTTGGTAAATATGTACTTTGGGACATCAGGGCATTGTGATTTTACCTGTATTCCCCTTCGGAGACACAAATCAAGTAAAAAAACCAAAGAAATAAACCTCTCATCCAACTATAAGTCATTGCAATTCATATAACAGCTTTATCCGTGGTTTGGCTTCTCATATCTTAAGATAAAACAGACATCCTAAGTGCACAGTACATAAAAAAACACTTCTTATAGCAATACAAGCTGACATCTCCAGTTTGGTAAGGTCACTTGTTCCGTTAGAGTGAGCAGAGAGAGTGGATCCCCCCCCTCTCCTTAACCCCCACACACAAACACACACTGTACAGCCAACACACTCAGCCTTGCTGCACACCAATCCCTCTGAGAACAGCCAAGCATGGAAGAAATATTCCTATTTAGATGAGGGCTCTGCGAGGGGCATAGTATGGCATAACAGAAGAAGAATACAATGCACTGTGGCATGCATTGAGAGTGACTCCAATACAGCCCCCTTTTTACAGAAGGCAATCAAATCTGGCAGTCATGTGTAAAGATACTTATCTGCCTGGAGAGGATTTCAACACCATATTTCTGGGAGAAATGGAAATCAATGCTGACAGCAGCTTGTCAGTGTTATATATTCAGAACATCTGATCTCAATAGAGAAACTTCCTCGAGAAAAAAGGGGAACAATGAAGATATATTTTGTGGTGAAAGGTCTATCCTACATTGCAAATAAAGTTAAAACACAGCCGAAAAGATTTGCTTGCTTCTGTTTGTATTTTGGCGCATTACACTGCTTCACAAAATAGATCCAACATATTTTTTAACTAATGAACAAATACCTCTCTTCTGATATGTTTTTTCTTAGATATGTTGCTGTACAGAAGTCCCTTGACATGTCAATACATTTCTTGTCAAAACTTGCCACAGTAGGGACTCATGAAATACAACAACACTCCAGTAAAGAGAGACTTTGGCATGGACAAAGGCACTTTATGAGCTGGTATTCCTGCAAATGTGGAATTATCGCCCAACCAGAGAAACGACTTCACAATTCCTGCAAGCGGTGTTAATCAGATTTCCCCACCCGAGCTGTAGTTCATTGTCATTGCTAATGGAGCCTCCTCTGCAGGATGTTGCTCTTCACTAAATTAGTGTGAAGTCTTATCCCAAAAACATTGACTAATACTGCACTTAATCTTAGAAACTCTCAACTCCCGTGAAAAATCTCATCTGGAACGACACTGATGCATTGGAGCATCGCCCCGCGTTGCATTCATCATGTTCCTGACAAAATTAATCTTGATAGACTGAAACCAAATTACACCTGAGTTTACACCCATTGCTCACCACAACCTCTGAATAAATATTTATTGATCATAAGTGTAATTTCTTCTGCATGTGGTATACAGTCGTTTATTAAATAAGGATGAAATAAGAAACTTTCAGAAGAAAATGCAGTCTTTTTTGCTGGTTAATAAAGAAGACATTCCCAGGCAAAATGTAGAAAAGAATCTCAAGGTGGAAAACGTTTGATTTTAGTAAAGGCAGGTTGAATAGAAACATTCAAAAACTGAAATACTGCACTGTGCTGTATACTGTACTTAACCATCTTGGATGTTGAAGTGATGAAATGTTTCAATGTGAACTGGCCTCTTTTTTTTTCTTCTTTTTTTTTGTAACGTTTACCTTGATGCAACAAAAAACTCCAAAAACTTGGTGCTGCTTTCAAACTGTGCTTGTGCTGACATCTTGCAGATTCTCAACTCAATGACAGAAACAACTTTAAAAGGATTAGTGTTTGTCACGGCGTAGAGCCATTAACTAAGATTTACTATCATTAATCAAGTATTGGGCTTGAAGACAGTGCAGATGTGGCGATTTCTTGAGCAGGGTTTCAATGAATCCCTTCTACAAACACAATTTTATTTGCAGAGTACTCTATAATTCTATATTGTTCTAAAGGATTACGAAACCATTGACCGTCCCCTTTAAGTAGCTTCGTGAGCTATGCAAAGTGTGTCTGTCCCTGATCTGTGAAACAGGGTGAAAAACACCCATCTTTAGCCCTGCCAACCAAATAACAGACATGCACAGCTCATGTTGTTTATCTTCCAAATGAAGTCATTATTCACGACTAATTAAAACATGTTGAGATGAGGAGGGAACATGGAAGAAGGGAAGCATTTGTTTGAGAACTGCACAGTCACTCATTTAGACACGTATGTTTGGCTTCTGTTTAAAGAAAGCGAAGTGATGTACGAACACAGAGCAAGTTGTTGTCACTAATAGCGAGAGGGAGTCGTTTGTATTGTTGCGGTGATGCTGACACGCCGAACGGCTTGACAGGCCTTAAAATTATTGAGAGGTTTGCCAACCTTTTTTCAGGGCGCCATGTTTTGAAATTGATCACCCCGCCACTCCTTTAATGTACCTTAATCTGTTAGGAATACACAGCAAACCAACAAAAGTGTTTTCAATGATGAGTTTCATGGCTTTTATTAATTAAAGGAAAAGATGGCATTTCACAAATCATGCCTTTAATTAGTCTCCCATCGTCAAAGTGATGGTGCCTCTTTCTGAAAACAAGGAGACGTGGCTGGGGTTAGCCGCCAGAGATCCGGTAGGGGCTGGAGGCCGTTAGGGGCATCGGAGGGGGTGTGGGAATAGGGGAATAGGGGGGGAAGCCTTCGGCAGCCCCCGGCAGCCTGTGCTGCACACCCAGGTGCTGTTGTCAGCTGGAGTCCTGCTCCAGCTGCTCGCCAAAGATAGATTTAATTATTTCCATTCCCCCTGTCCCTGTATTTCTTTAATTCTTTGTCTTCTCCACCTTGTTGCCATTTGGCTTCTCTCACACTGTCTTGACTCCGTGATGATATGAAAACCTGAAGGTCTATTGTTATGGAAACAATGCATGATATATTCAAATCTAAGCTTTTGATTCCGTACGCTAAAGCTTCCTTCACTCTGTTCTTGACATTTCAAAGCACTGTAAAATGAAATAAAAAATTGGTAAAAACATTTGATAAGTCACATTTTTTCAGCTAAGTTTTGACTTGCGTATCGCTTAATCTACTTCCATTCATTCGGTTCATTTTCACACATAATGAGACAGATTCATTTTATAATTACGGATGTACTGTATTGTTACAGTCCGTAAGTGCTGAAGGAGATTTTGGCTCCGCTCACTGACTTTGAGGTCGCAGGACTTGTGTTATCAATTCTCAATGATTTAAATGACTAAAGTTCTTTTTCTCTTATCTGATCTTTAAAGGGCAATGAAAAGGCCCATCCTTTCATTGAAACCCATCCTCAATCACTGTTAATGTTAACTCCATGTACACATAAGAGGGCTGATAAAGAATCATTAGTCTCGTTAATGGAATCACAGGTCCAATCCCTCTATCCTTTTCTATTGAAAAGCGCTCTTCATTTCAAAGTTGTTCTGCTTTATTAAAGCTCATTACCATTTCTCTTTTAATAAGCACTCTTTAAAGTCATTACCTGCAGTGGAGTTAAAGGCTCAGCTATTAAAAGGTTACTTTAATGTGAATAATGGCCTCCCGATATACTCAAGCTAATTACTATTGGATACTGGATCTAGTTTAATCTAATGCTTAAACCTTAATGAAAGATATGTCACAGTACAATGCAAAGGCAAAAACTTGTCCCTATCAACACAAACTGTTTGTGCTATCTCACCTCACACAAAAACATTCCTCCATCTTTAGCTCCAAAGCAGCCTCCCAATACATTGAATTGCAATGTGCACTATTTTCCCAGAATATCAATAGACACATGGTTAGCATGGTTAATTGCAATTGAAGTCAATCTTATTAACGCTGTCTTCATCAATCTCTTTTTCTAATGAAACGTTGCAACCGCTTACCCCTCTTTCCCTTAATTCCTTAGGCAAAGATGATAAAATTGTTCATCTTCAAAGAAAAGCAATGGGTCAAATGTTGTGTTCAAAGGCACAATCTGAGTTACTTTCTGTTTTAAACCATTCCAAAAGGTTTTATGGTCTCCAATAGCAATGCTTGATCATTCATATATTACAACAATTTAAAACGGCATAAACACATATTAAACATAAACATAATGCTGCTTCAAGAACGTTTAATTTCACATAATACTGTATAGAAACTTTCTTAATGAATGTATCTGCCAAGTTGCAAAATGTTAATGTGACTCATCAATTTTCCTGCGATAAAGATAGATCGATAGATAGAGAGATAGATAGATAGACAGAAAGATTGATAGATAGATAGACATTTAAAATTGGTAAAGTTACAAGCAGCAAGTTACAAGGACAAACACACATCCTTACTCACACATACAGAAAAAACAAGACATATAGTAGAAATAATAAATAAGATAAAAAAATTAAGATAAAGTATGATAAGATAGCAAAGACCAAAAGCCGGAACAACTACTGAAAAAACTTTGTCAGATACAGTATAGACATACATATCCACAAGTATAAATCATGATAAATCTCATTTGAGGGTACGTAAAGGCACTCCCAGCCCTTTGTCAAAGCGTCTGTAATCAATGTTTGTATATGAACAATTAATCACATTGTGGGTCACTCATAGTAACAAACCCACTGTTGGAAGTTGTTTTCATCCAAATGGCTATAAAATCCCACTTTACATTTCCTGGCTAGCACCAAACCATACACGGGCAACGTTAGCAACCAGCTAGCAAACATGACAACAAGTGCCAGGTATTTTCCTTAGGAGTAAATAAATACCAAACATAGCTAAAAGGAAAGTGAATATTGCTTGAAACAGGCCTCTGTCTCTGCTCTGTCTCAGCAGGATGTGTAACTAAGCAACAGTTTGCTAACAAGTTTACAGCATGAACGGTGGCCAAAACATCAGGAATTGTGGTGTCAGGAAAAGATCGGTCTATGGTTAAAAATGTAACCGTTAGCAGTGAGTTGAAGTTCAAGACATCACACGTTACTTCTTAACACCCTTCTTTTCCTAACCTTGACCAAAGTGCTTTTGTCACATGCCAACCCATTCTCCCAAAATATTATGTTTCCAGACAACTAAACTGCATTCTCATCTTACATATTGAGGATAACTTATTTTCTACCAATTATGTTTGTTGTAAAATGTCCTCGTACCAGACAGTTCACGTTGTGAATCTGTTGCACTCTTAAACGTGGGAATTAAACCACAACTACTTGGACCATTTTTAGGAAACGATCACGATTTGGGTTGAAATAAGCATATTTGTTAAGTAACTTTAAAAAAGTTTAACGTTTTTGTGACACGTCAATAACAAACATAGCCTAAGAAGAAAACAGCGTTAATGAGAATGCAAGTAGGTTTATGAGAAAATACGTTTAAGAAGAAGGGCTGCACATGTGGGACTAAGAATGCAAAATCCCAGTCACTGGTGTCAAAGTCCTGCGCTTTGTATATAACATCCACCACCTCTCCATGACCTCCGTTTAATAACATATTACGGTTACTGGGAAAAAAGGTCCACAGTGAACATAATACTGGCAGCAATTATGCTTCCCTCAAAGGTTACTGGGAACAAATACGTAATGTCTAGGGGACGAGGGTGCGTTCATGGCAACAAATAAGTGCAAAATGAAAGGCCCTTTGAGCACACCAATATGTGTGCATATTTGCAAGAAAAACTGTCAAAATCCCAGGGGGGCGCATGTCAAATTATTCACCGCTGGGAATGCACTAAAATCCGATGCCTGTAATATGACACCTTTGAACCCTGTGTTATTTTCCTCTTTGAGGGCACGCGGTCAGATGTTGAGAGCTGGCTTCTTCTTTTTCAAACCGTTTTAATTCACAAGTAAGAAGCCTAATTGCGCTGATCTGCCGAGAAGGCCAGAGGTAAAGACTCCTGAGAAGCATTAACCTAGAGATCTTAGTGAGGTACACTTTCCAGAGAAATCAGTGCTGCAACTTAGAGAGATAAAAATTTAGATAAAATGTGAAACACATCTTTTCAAACAAATTGTGTCAGCTCCTGCTGATGTAAATCCAAAGCATATCTAACAGTGCTGTTAAAAGAAAACCTGAACACAATTCTTCTAGCAGTCACATTTCCTTTTTCCTTCCAGCAGGCTGACATACAGTACATAGTTACTGAATTTTAAGATGCTCTCGCTGACACACTGAAAACCTCTCAAAACAGCAATGTTCCTGAATCCGCGTTTTCTCACAAGAAAAATAATTATAGCCACGATGACATCACCAGTTAACAAATTACACGTAGTCCTAATTGCTAAAGAGCAAATCCCCTTAATGTTTAAGATAGAGAAGAGAATGCATCACTCGTAAGCTCCATTTTTTACTTTTCCTAAAGTGAAATATGTGTCGTATTCATGCACAGAATTAATGTGCACCAAATGCACCACATTAGCATTTTCCAGTGATACGTTTCCCTCTCTCTTAAGGTCATGTGGCTTTAACAGGAGGCTTAAGTAAGACTCATGTGCATGCGTATGACCCATTTCATAAATCCCATCGCCTCCACGGTGAGATAGTGGATACTAAATGTCACAAACCAGTGGGTCATCTTATCCCTTTTTCCTCCAGAAACCGCATTAAAACAATGATAAGGAAGAAGCAGTGGTTGTGTTGGAGGGCTTCACCGTGCTAAAATCCTCTGATGACAACAAGCATTTTCCGTCATGTCGACAACAAACGGCGCATTCATGAATAGGTTTTGTTGAGATGTGGTGGACAGATACTGTTATAGTCATTCGTGTCCATGCTTGACAGATTGTTTTGCACAACTTCAATGTATCTTTGAAGCCTAGGGGTTGCCCACTGCCAGCCAAACAGAAATGGCACTGTCAGGCGAAGGATGGACAAGCGACTTGCAGCAAAGAACGGCATGATGAAAAGACACGACGATTGTTTTTTGATCAAGAGCGTGAGGCTTCTATTGCGCGTTGGCTTTTAAGATCAAATATTTCAACTGAACATTGGCTGTAGTACAAGGCTGTACGGTGGCACGCTTCATAAATATTGTTCTGTATGTTTCACATGAGTGCCTTGCTAACGAGACGACCGGGACACAGACAGACATATTCACCTGGAGATGTTTGAAGAAAGCTGACAATAAAAAAGTGTAATCCTTTGACTTTATAGAAGCTAAAAATAAATAATTTTGCATTTATTAAAATGCTCCTGATTACACGAACCAGGCTGACTGCTGTGATGCACCTGATCTTTCTCTTGCTTTTTGTTGTGTTTTCTTTTCTCTCATCTTTGAGTTCTCCATCCAGGACACTTAAGAAAAAAAAAAAAGACATCTATTGGTGAGTACGGTCACATTCGCAACACTGCTTGTCAGCATTCCAACAATAATGAACTCACCGTTGAGCTGTTAGGTACAATGGGATTATTTTCTATCTGCGGTGTTTTCATGAGAAATAAAGGATGAGAAATGTTTGGAAAGGGGAAAAACAAGCCTTGACTACTTGCTGACATGTGTGTCAGCATGTCAGAAGGAAACATTAAGAAGTAAACATTATTACTGT
Source organism: Etheostoma cragini (assembly GCF_013103735.1). Lineage (NCBI taxonomy): Eukaryota > Metazoa > Chordata > Actinopteri > Perciformes > Percidae > Etheostoma > Etheostoma cragini. Next base: position 17,321,478 of record NC_048411.1, read on the forward strand.
AAAAGGAAATTGTAACCATATATTATAGAATCTGGAACAAGGGCTGTTAATTTTAAAACAGCTCATAATCATCATATTGTGTTTTACCTTTAGACGTATGTATAAAATTGGTTGAATTCGAAGAAATAGTTCTACATTTTGAGTTACATGGGAAGAATGCAAGCTGATACCACAGAAATACATAATATGACCAAGATCTCTAAAAGCTTTAGTGCTTAACTATTTTGTAATAATGAAGTCCATTACTTTCAAGCCATTGTCAAATGAGTTGATACAAAGCTAATTAAGACTCCAGCTCTGGAGACGATGATTCTCAATATGGGTGTGTTTAGAAATTGGCGTCGTCCGGCATCGTTTGCGTGCAGAAACTTGAGTAAAGATAATTACCTCATCTGAAGAGTCCTCGTGTTTTTGTTTTTTTATCCTCCGTGTCCTCCTTGGCTACGTAGCAACTGTGTCAAGGAGGGGTGGGGGTGAAGCGCAATCACGGAAGACTTATCCCGTGGATGCACCAACCGAATTGTTGTCATTAATTTAAATTCCTTGTGGGAGGAGACAGAAACTACACTCTGTAGCTTTAAAGGTGGACTCTGCGATTCTATAAAAAGATTGTTGATATTTGAACCTAACACCGAAACAAATATACCTCCCCTATGAGTGCTCCTTCAGAACGTGATTTACCATCCCTCTTGCTCCCATTGTCTTTCTCTTTATACATCCATGGCCTTTCCCTTATCCTGTGCACGAGTTCGAATGGAATGTAAGTTTAGCTTGAACCTGTTGGTTTCCCATTTACAGAGCCAGCTGTGTATGAACAGAGGATTTTTTTTGTGATACAATTTTTTTTTATAATCACAAAACAAATGTGAACATAACATTCACAAACAATAACAAACAACACACCGGGACATAGGAAAGCATCCCAGGGCCACAAAATCACAGAGAGAAAAAACGGGAGGGAGCGACAAAACAACACATGCAGAACCAGACACACACACACACAGACAGACACAAGACAAGGGACCAATCACACACGCAAACAAAAGAAAAGACAATTGAATTGCCTTCAAGGAGTCAGAAATGTTGTGCTAAGGCTCCAACCACACAAGCTGTTAAAAGAACCATGTACCCGATCAATAAAGTCTCCTCTTTATCCACTTTAATACATCATAGATTGTTCATAATATTTGTAAAATGTACATGAATATGCAACTTAAAGCTGTACAAATAGACAATAAAAACTGTAGAAGAAAATAAAAATACTCAATTAAAAGTACAGTACCTTGCAGTTGTATTGAAGTACAACCTTGTTGTAAAATGTTTCTTCAAAGCACTTGAAAAAGAAATTCATGTTGTTTAGTTTAAAACTAAGGTGGTCTAAAACAGATGGTCAGTTATAGTGTGATTAAAACTCACTATTTACATTATTTGTAGTACTTGATTTACAGCTAATATGTGAAAAGGTACATAACCTTATTTGTTTGACAGGAATTTAGTTTTACTACGAGTCGTCAAAGGATGTGCTTTCATTTTCAAGCAGCCTACACAGAAGTTTTCTGTTGTGTACTCTTGCTAGCTTACTAAGATGAACATGAGATGCTAGGTGCAAAACATCAATTAAAACATCGTCAAGCTTAAGTTGTTCACTTTCTAATTTGTAAAACTGCAACATATTGAACAAATGGTTACAGTCAAAGACACGGTCTTCATTCAAAGCCATTCCACTTCAGGCATAGTTACCCTCCGCGGCTGATAAAATGCAATGATATTATGTGTAGCAAGCCTCAGCATTAATTCCTGACATGTTTCTATCTGTCAGTAGCCCGGACACTGCTGTCCCCGCTGACGTACCGTTACCTGTTGGGACACAGTTGTTGTTTGTTCCGTATCTGGCTCCGACCACGGGAACAGAGACGGGACAGTTTGCTTCAACGCAGCGTCATAACTCCTGAAAATAATATTGATCTTGCAAATGTATGTCTCTGCAGTCATCTCAACCATCGATTGCAGCAACAGGAAATAATACTCACAGCTTTTTTTACCTGTGAAGAATGTTTTGCGGTGTTAGTGAATTCTTAAAAAACCAAAACACCACTAAATGTTATCTTAAAATGCGTTGTAACTCGCGTTACTGAGATTGTAACGAGTATAATATTACCGACATTTAATTAGTTATGCGTCATTTTACTGCGTTACAGCAAAAGGGAAGACATTACTGTAATTGTGTTACTTTTGTAATACGTTATTCCCAACACTGAACATTGTTCAAGGTGAAAATTTTGGATGCAATATTGTTCCTGAACTGACCAACAGGCGAGCACTTCCAGAACATATGAAGAAATGTACTTTGAGCTTCATGTGATGCATTTTCACGGGGGTGAGATGTGTCCTTTGTAAGCGATTGTAGTGAATCTGCTGATAATCTGTAAATATCAATTAACAGTGCAACAAAAATCAGGACACATTCAGATCAGTCCTCAGTCTCCCCGGCGGAGGCAAATGCTCTGTACTGGGCGCCGTCTCTGATCTTCAGTGTTGCCGGATAAAGCACAAAAAACTAAGTACGGTTAGTAGTGGTGTTCTTCTTTGGGTTATCACTGTAAATTTGGTGGGCTCTCATAATCTCTATCTGAACATCTGCTAGATTCGGGAACCACTTAGGCAGCGAGTGTGAGAGATACTGGACAGCATTAGCACCTTCTAGCCCCTCTTTCAGCCTGACAATGTGGATACTGCGTCTTCGCTTTCTGTCCTCCATGTCTGCTAGCTTCACCTCCAGCTCTCGTGAATGACTGTCAAGAATACTTTCTTTCCATGGTGGTTGTTAGGTTGTTCACTTCAGCTCTGATAGAGACAAGACTTGCAGTCAGAGATGCTAGTTGAGCATGCATAGCAGTTAGCTTGTTGTCATTGTCGACAGCCATTTGTTGAATCTAAGAAAAACGTGGTTCAAGGTAGCTTTTCTGTTTCTCCAGCAATGCCGCTGCAATGGCGTCCATATCACAGTGTTGGGATTTGTTATATTTTGCCACTCTGCTTCAAGTAACTCTAATGAGCACAGAGTGGTAAAATATCGAAGTTGTTTGACAAATTTGGGCCAGGAGCTACACCTTAAGCCACAATCTCTGTCCAGCCCATCACGTGACTCCACCACAGGATTCTTTTTTGTCTGCGCACACAGAACGGACAGCTAGCCGACTGCATTCACTGAATTTTGCAAAAAGTGCATTAGGTTTGAATCGCAGACTCCATCTTTTTTTATTTTAAAATTGTTTTGGGGGCATTTTTAAGCCTTTAATTGAAAGGACAGGTGCATACATGTAGTGGGAGAGCGAGAGGGTAGAATGACATGCTACAACTGGACACAGGTTGGAATCGAACCCTGGACTGCTGCGTCAAGGTGTAAACCTCTATACTGGGGCACCCACTCTACTGAGCTTTCTGTGTTCTCCCAGACTCTATATTTAACACGGTGTGTGTGGTGTTGGCAAATAATGGGTGAAAAGGATGTGCCGGGACAACAAAAACAATGTCAATGGAAAGTCAATTGAGAATAAACTCCCTGTCTCAAAATCCGATTAGGGAGGACTTTCACAGGACAAACAGAACTTTTACCCAGATGACTGCTGTTCATATCCTGTGTAAAACCAAAAGACAACATTTCCTTGTTTTAAACTACATAACAAGACTACTTATTTGAACCCAAGCCATGATATTTTCCTAAACCTAAACAAGCTGTTATGTGTCCTAAAGCCCTATTCGTGCGGGTCTAGTATTGGCAGAGGACCTCTTGTGATTTAGAAATTCACACCCCATGGGATAAGCAAAATCTGTATTTCATTCAAATATATAAACATTATCACCCACACGTGGCGTCAAGGCTTTTCTTTAAAATTGACATTGCAGTCAATACAACCCCGAATCACAGAGATGCAAATTTGGGCGGGACTAATATTATCACTCAACTTTTGTGTTTGTCGAAATATGGTAGGTAATTTAGGGTGGACTTTTTACCTAACAAATTACATACATGGCCGATTTGCATGAGATTAGCTTTGACCTTTGCAATTTTTACAAATTACTGGAGCTCCAGGTATTACTAGTCCTGTGCAGACAGGGCTTAAACCTAAATTATTTCTGCGGTGCACGTAAATTTTACAAATGACGTGCATTCCAACAGCATGTACAGAAATACGATGTTAAGAGTTTGTGACACGACTGATGGAAAAGGATATCCCACACTGGATTACAGCTCCCACTAATGTGTTGACTAAAAACCCAGCTTTCAGCCCAACAGGGTTTTCACTTTGCTGTTGTTTCATCACAGTTTTATCCAGAATGTGATGTTTGTTTGCACCCCACTTTCCTTTCGCGCTCCAAAGATTTTCAACTCAATGCACAGTATACTGCTCATACTGCATGAATGAATGAATGAAACTCCGATGCTAGCTGCTCTCCCTGCTTCCTGCAACACTACATTAGAATTGCATGTCGACAAAGCAACAAAGTCATCACTATCTACAGCGAGCGCTTGCATTTTGCTGATGAATGGAGAGCCCTGCCAGATTACTTGATTTGATAAGCAGTACAACCCATCGGTAACATAATACATCACAAATTGTTTTGTCAACAATTTATGATACCATTTATCAAATGACCATCGCAGTGGGCTGAGTTATGGTGTCATAGCTGGCATAATGTCAATACTCAAGCTGAGTTGAGGGCAGTCTGGCCACAGTGATTTAGACATGCTACTCTCTGACCTCTTCTGAGATTTTCTCTTCATTACCAGACAAATTGATGTTGGAGGGAGAAAAAAGTTGTAAAATTTAATGTTTAAATCTTTACAATTAAATATATGAAGGAGATAAAATAAGTGAGATAAAGTCCAAAGTCAATGTTGTGTTGGCCCGCTGCAGTCTTTGGATTCACAGAAAGAGCACACAGTTCAGCTTAGTATTCAATTTTGACTTCAAAAATATGAAAAAGAAATTAACATTAAATTATTTAATTTAACATGAGTCAATATTTATGGTTTGAATGACCAAATTGTAGATTTTTTACATCAAACTGTCCCTTTACCCAGCACCTTCCCCGAGCTTTCTGTCACAATAATTCTTTAGAAATTTGCCAAATGATGTTGAAAAACAACAACAAAAGCACTGCAATCAAGGTCAGATTTTATTCCACCTTTGAAAATCAATTTGAGCTACAGCCTGGTTGACAATTAAAATGTAAGGACCTAAAACTGCCTTCTCAATTCAATCCGTGTCTCTTATATTGACCACAATATATGGCCCGTGTCCAAGCCACCACCACTCGCTGCCCAATCTTAAAGGTTACTGCAACCACTACATGTAGCCACATTAGCAGGACACTCACCTCTCTGGGTTTATGGTCTGTGTAATAACTTTAAGCAAAGAGAGAAGTGCATTCAGTGGAGACAGTAACAGCGAGAGAGTCGAGGGAGGACAAGTATAGTATGATTGATCGCCTTGAGCAGTGTAGTTGTGTACCTCTCACCTCCCCCCCTCTGATTACTGCCTGCTCCTGATCTCTCACATCTGTCTTGACTTTCTAAAGAAACTGATTCTTTAGTCATGATACTTTTCACTCTTGGGATTAAAACTTTGTCAAAAAGCTGTTTTTTTAAGCAACATCTTGCTTTGCATGTATGCAGTTATTTACTGAGGTTGCAGTAGGTGTAGTGTATTTATTAAGGACATTTAGATGGTTGTATTTAGAGAAGGAATTCTTCTTCTTTTGGATGTTTATCACTTCATATTTTTTCAGCTGATCCAAACCAACAAAATACAAAGTCAGCGGTTAAGTTTACTACTGTCCCATCAATATTTTGGCAATATCTCAAGTCTCTAATTGTGCATTTAACATTCTTAAGAGTGTATTAGTCTACCTCCCACACTAACACTCAAAATGATTTCATAACCACAGGGGGAGTTAACTACACTCATTAGCAGATGCAATATTTCATACACACAAGTGTTATCTACCTTTTAAGCACACACAACTGTACGCCGCAACTGTTGTGTGATCTAACAATGACCATGAAGTCAAGTATAGTACTTAAAGGGATACTTAGCATATTGTAATCCAGCTCTGTGTCATCTCTGTGTGGGCAATGAGTTCAGATGAACAATGTTTGGCTTTCTCTGTGACGCCAGCGCATGGACGGAGCTTGGAGGTCTGCCGAGATCCGCCATGTGACACTAAACCTTCGTGTCGCATTTTCTGTCATCGGTGCGCTCTGGCCACACAGGGAAGCCAACCGCTGGTTATCAGCCAACACTGTCATGACAAAGAGTTGGATTTAAAGCGTCAACCATTCTAGCACACTGTTTAAAATGCTATTGTTTTATTTTGTGCTGTTTTATACGTTTACTCCATCAAATTTATTTTACGGCCAGTTACTAGTTACTTGCATTGCAGTTAATGTTTTACTTACAAAACATATGATCAGCACATGAGACATAACATGCTGCTGAAGATTAACTACACAACAGTATATAATGTATTAAAAGTCAGCTTTTTCTTGATCCAGTGGCGTACAGTAATTACGACTGGCCCCAGTGCATGCTATTATTACGGGCCCCAGTGCACGCTAGTTATTGCCGCTTTTATGTTGGAAAGGCGTGACTGCTCAGTCAGCTTGCAGACATGCTCTGCTTCTCCGTTTTGAGAGATTTTGCGCATAAACTAGAAAGTGTTTATCGTCTCGTCACATGACCAAATAGAGACTTGACATTGAATAACATTAACATACATATTAATTGTTTTTGATAGTTTATTAGATTGCTACTGACTATTAAAAAATGAATACTATGAAAACCATGAATCTCTCTACTCAGTCCCCCCCCCCAACACACACACACACACACACACACACACACACACACACACACACACACACACACACACACACTCTCTCACTGACCTATATTTACACCCCTGCTTAAAGTACAATATGCTCATAATACTCCTGAATGAAGGACTTTGTTTGTACTCTGTGGCAGTGCTAAGGATCTGGATGCATCTTCCGCCGCTGTCTGAAATACACAACATCGGATATATTGCTTACTTAATATGAACAACTGATACTTTGAATATCAGCTCTGAAATTAAATGCTCAATTCCTTGGATATTAGTTTACCACACAAAACCAAGAAGCACAGTTAACAAATAGTCATGCTTCCCCTCTCTACTTTCACGTATGCAACTGTAATGAAGACAAAGCGCATGCACACCAGCGACAAATACCAGGAAACAAATAAGAATAAAGTATCCAAACCAAATGAAAGACTGTTCATAATTGGGTGAGTAATGTCTCTGGCACCGTCTGCTCGGTCATTTCCTCCAATCTCCCCGAGCAACAGGGGATCATACAGGCAACACTCAAACCAGGAGGAATCTTGCTGCCGCGTGACAGGCTGTCATCACCGGGCTCCAATGATCTTTCAACATCTCCAACACCAATTCTGGTACGTGGGAGCTCATAGAAAAGATGAACATCATCTTCAGATGTAAAACACGCAGCATTTCCACAAATCTTTGAATGATTTGTGACCCCTTTGTGGACAGTGAAATTGTGAAATCATGCACCCATAACTTCTCACTTAATCTGTATTACTCTCATCACAACAGAGCAAGCCACTCTATCAGTAAATGCTAATCTCCTAATTAACAAGCTAATTAGGCAATTACAGCTTTGCAGAAGGATGCCTAAATGAAATATGACAACACAGTCACTTTCTACAGCACCTGTGGGTCTTTTCAGATGTCACAATGAGAAGCATGATGACAAAGTGTTGTCTCTACACTCACTGGGACTAATTCCTATACCTCGCTTAGCTATATTGTAAAAATATTGTCATTTTATGTAACCTAACATACAGTGTATGATTGTTTCTATTCGGAGAAGCTGACCTGCAGCCTTTTCAGGACATTTTGTATTATTATTTATTTTTTTTTCATAACAATATGACTTTTAAAAATGAAATGTACAGAAAAAAAGTGGATAGCACAACCTCTTGCTTATGTAAACACGGTTTCGTGAGCTTGCAGCACCACGGTGTCTCATTGTAGGCTGTCACATACGGAAATGAATTATGTTGACATATGGCTGAAAACAACGGTGAACAGGCCTGCAATGCAATGCAATGAAGAATCATGCACTGCAACAGAGGAGAGGAGCCGGAGCTGTACCTTTGAGCCCCTCTTGACAGGTATGTAGTGTGACTTGACAGCTCAGTATTTCAATGATAAATGCAGTAGTCCTGGGACTCTCGTTCACTTAACTCAAGAGTGTGTCGCTCCAACACTACAAGGTCAAAAGAATGAGCAGAACCACACAGACTGCTAAAGACAATGTGTGTTCTTGTTTAACATTTCCAACTTTAATATTGGACACATGCAAACATGTAAACTTTAAGGTAGTTCAACGTTGGTTATGTTATCAAGTTGTCTTTTGATGGCAATATGACCAACTTAATCCTACTGATGCAGAGATTCACATTTAAAAAAGTATACATTTTTAATATATTTTCATTCTATCCTAGATCAAATTAAAGGTTCTACAATTATTGTAGTTCTTTATAGTTTACTACTGACTATTACAAAAATAAAATGAAAACAATAGATCCTCCAAACATATTTTTTTATACATCTCTGACTCATTCCCATCTAGTTCCTGGACCGCAAATTGAGAAAAAAGACAAACAACAGGGAGCTGTCTTCTTCCTCTTTCTAGTAATAGAGATGAACAGTTATTTTAAGCAGTGGCCCACTGTGTCTAAGTTTAAGTAAAAGTTGCTTGCTTTTCTGAAGATTAATCCAGTCGCTCAGTTCTGACTCATGAAGATGAATCATATCCAGGTGGTCCATGATCTACTTTGTACAGACCAAGAACAGCATACTGTGTTTCAGAGGAGCACGAGACAGTATTATAATGACTACACTTAACTCTGTATTCTAAAGAACTAAGATTTTTGTAATGAGTACACTTAATATAATTAAATGAAAGTTGTATTCCCTTATCAACCACATTTCTTTGAGTATTTGAGTATTTATTTGAGTAAAGGTATCATACAGTATATAATATAAAGTGTAACCTCCCTGTCAAAACACTGTATAGCTTGGAATACTTAAAAGCATAAGTCCTGACATGTGGGAATTTTCCATAAAACCAGTAGTTTTCTATCATGAAGATGAGGCATGCTTACACTTAATCTCAGTGTCACCCTGCAAGAGTCTTATTTTAGATATTTTGACTAATTTCACAATCCTATGAATTTGATTATGCTCCATTTGTGTTGATCTCAATTTTGTACCAAAAATGTATTTTTTTTTCTTCTTGTTTTTTGCTGACCCATAGGCATCCATTGCAAATATACAGCACACAGACTGTTACAGACTGCCAGTAATGCCCAGTGGCCTCTCTTTTTGTTGACGATATGTTTATTAATACAATTTTTAAGTTAAAAAGGCTATATAGTGCCTTTAAAAGGGAAAACATTACACTCTCGTGTGCTAAGAAAACCCATTTGTATGCACATCAGTAATCAACAGGCTATACAAAACTTCCAACAAGACTACCAACTACTACAGACAAGATTTTATTATTTTTTGAATTTGACAGGAGCTCTCTGCCAGCGGTGACTGCAGAAACACTGAAGTGTCCATGAAGTTTGTCGTGGACTTCTGTTTTGCCCGTTAGTGTGCAACTTTAAAAAGAGAGGAATGAGACTCAAATTAAAAAAACAAAAAGAGGAAAAGTCTTTGGCTAGATATGCCAGGGATAATGCTGACCACTGTACATTTCTTCAAGTAGAATTTTAGGCGGTTTAACACATTCCTTGATTCCCTGATGCCTAGTTTTGGGATGCAAAAAATGTTATTTTAGCTGCGGTAGTATATCACATGTGAGCATGCTGTACTGTAAATTAAGCTGCAGAATTAACCTTAAGGTCTATTTATTTTTTTGACTTTATGTTCATCACGGTTCAAAACTGTGTATTACACAAGCGCTCCCTTGAAAGAAATGCTATCATTCTATAAAACTCCAGTTCAGGAACATCAAACCTGTCTTTAACTCCACACTCTTTCTTCATGTTTGGTTATTATACAAATACCCCTAAACTTAAGACAAAGCATTTTTGATTTCTTCATCTTTATCAAATCCACCATCTAGATGCTCATTGTAGAGGTGCACAGTACTATATTTGCTGCCTTGCATCCAGCTCAACAACTTGTCTGCTGCCATAGCAACTGCGGAGGAGTACAGAGCAGCGCCGCCTGCTTGTGCAATGAATGTCACTCGTGGCAACGACCAATCAGAAGTTCCCGTCCTTTTGTGCGAGCAGTGTGAAGATGGAGGGATGGAGTGGGTGGGGCTCTCAGCATCATGCATCTGCCAGTAATAGGACACACGGCTCGTCAGTCTTCGTGATTCTCGCCTGCGATTGGTCGATGCGCTTTACTTTCCAATAATATAAACATGTCTACTGCTCGCCTTGCTTGAACCAAGGCTTACAGGGGACTATGCAGTTCTACATCAAACTGTATAAAAACTCTCATTATGCATTTGCCTGTGTTGTTGCAGGCCTAAATCTTTATTATTGGTAGAGAATATGCACATAGCTGCACGTGCACGCGTGAGGAAACGAGGATACCCAGCTGCCGCTGCTGCAAGAAAGAGAGAGGGGACTCTGCCGTGCTTTCATCAATATAATCACCATCCTAAGTACTAGCTCTTAACATTTTGTTTTTCGGTATTCAGGCGAGAAGTGACAAGAATATAGACCCCTCCTCTGCAGGGCGGAGCGTGCATTTTCATTTCGTATTTTGTATTTTTTTCTATTTTTTTTCTACCCCTGTTCCTTGCTCTGACACGTCTGCACTGAGTGAGTGGCATTGGCACACTGTCAATCGCTCACTACCGCTGCCATCAAACAACATAAAACACACACAGGCAGAGGCTGGAGCTCATAAATTTCAGCAGGGGCAAGATATTTTTTGCGCATCGCCTTTATATACAGCGCTGTGTCCTAATTAATTTCTTCTCGTGGTTGATTTTTTTTTTTTTTAATTTTTTCAAACAGAAATCTCACAACTTTTTTTGTACATTTAATATTTTTTATAGTCACATTTGGACATCTCACGCTGCAGATAGTGTATTTATTTTTTCTTTCTTTTAAAAAATATAGTCGCGGGAACCATTTCTGCACATTTATAGTTGGCAACACCTGCAAGATTTTTTTATTTGTTTACACGCACATTGGATATTTTTGTTGCCGGTGCTTCACTCGGACGATTTGGACATTTTGGAGACGGAATGCGCCGGGAATCCCATGAAGAGCGCTAATAAATGAGAGATCACCAAGGCGCGTTTCTGTCTACACCACCCGTCAAATCCCAGAGAAAAGACAGATTGGCATGAGGATCCGTGCGGGATACGATGGACCTTCAATTTTGACAAAGAAGTGTTAAGAAGAAGCAGCAAGATTTATGCATTTTTCTACAAACACAGTCACGCGTTTTGGCACTGTGGACCGCGCGTAAAAAAGCGACAGGACAGCGAGAACTTGGACATAAGATTTACGCAAAAACATTTCACATCACTGCTTAGGCTTTTTTTTTTTTTAAACGTGTGTGCTCTGTGTCGCTGAAGAATCACAGCCGTGCATCCCTCTTGTCTGCGGCACATGCTATAACCGATTTCGTATATGAGTTTTTCAATTTGTGTGGCTCAGTGCACAGACTCTTTAGCGGCGACTATGGACGATCAAGCCCGGATCATGCAGTCGATCGGCGGTGTCAGTCTTGCTGGCCACTCGGTACAGGGAGGCATGGCACTGCCGCCTCCACATGGACACGATGGGACAGACGGAGACGGAAGAAAACAAGACATTGGTGACATTCTCCATCAAATAATGACCATAACTGATCAAAGTCTGGACGAGGCGCAAGCAAAGTTGGTTGATTTATATGTTTTATTAACTTCGCCACCCACCCCCCCTCCAAAAAAAAAAAGAAAAGAAAAAAAGAACGCTGAATGCATCATTATTAAGATGTGGCCCGTTTAACTTAACTCCCCCATGCATAACAATAGGCTGGAGTGGCTCTAATGAGAATCATACACTGAGCTGTAGGCTATTTACTGCCTCGCAATGATTTAACACGTGAAGGAAAGTTGTCACTGAGGGAACAACAGCGTTTTATTTAAACTGCCTGTGTGCCAAAGTGAACCTGAGAGAGCTGTTCAAAAAGTTTGTGTGCACACATGTCCTGTAGTCCTATATCTGCAGAAATGAAGAAAAAAAAAAGTAATTAATGTCAGCAGGCTCATTATATAAATTACCTGTCATGGACATATGTAAAATGGAGGATGATATTCTAGAGAATAGTCTTACTCATTCAAAAGTTTTATTTTGATTGTTTTTAACTTCATAGTAGCAAATGATAACTTTTAAAGAAACGTGTATGGGTTGGAACATTGCAAGGCATGCCATAGTGCCAATTCAATTGAACATCCTCAAAAAATGAATTTACTTGTTAATATCTAACATGTGATTCATCAGTGAATTTATTTCAGTATTTTATCTTGTCTTATACTGAAACAGGAAACATGGACTGAACTGTCACAGAATGAAACCAGCACTCTTCAGCGTTCTCTGTGAAATCAAAGAAAAGACAGGTAAGATCTTTGTCATGACATTTTTTTTCATGAATATGATCTCAGAGAAAATATAACAGTGCAGCCTCAATACAATAGCACCCAGAAATTCTTACCTCCCAGTGATCCGGTGGGAGCCTGCATCCAGGTTAGATGGGAACTCTGGCCAAATTAATCAATTACTTCTTTTTTTAATGTCATTGTGTCACACAGAAACAGTTATGTTGTCATAGTAGAGGGAAGATTTTTTTCCAGTATCTTTTCCAGCACTGGCTGCTTGCATTTGAACAGAAAGTGCGCTCCAGCTCTCAGCCGCACTACCCTAGCACCGAGCAAGATGGGGAAATCCCGTAGCATATGCTCTACATAGCTGAGATCACAGTGCATTCATGCTTTATAACCTGACAACAGTTGCCCCGGTTTCAAAAACAAAGGCAACTACACTCAATCAATAATTGCATTTCAATTGCATGCAGACTCCTGTCTTACAAATGTATGCAGTTCAATCTTGTTCAATGCAACTGATAGAATCAGCTTGAGAGAAAATTATTGAAAATATAATACATTTAAAAAAACATTTGGCAGTTGCTTTTAATACGCATTACATCTGCACATTTCTACTTGAACACTTATATGAGAGGAAGTTGAAATTAAAGCAAATGTTAAAATGTCTTATAACTTCATAAATCTTCCTAAAGCTGAAACTTTGCTATAGTAATTGTTTTAAGTCACCTTTTTTACAGACAGATTGCTGACACTATCCCCAATGTCATTTGTTTAATCTGCATCCCTTTAAATTCTTAAAGGAAGACACAATTGATTTTTAGAGATAACAGTTTTTTTAATGACCATGTTTATTGTGGGTTATATTTATGTTAGTGTCCTGTGTGCTGCTGAACACATGCTTCAAATATTCAAAATTATTTGCATCACTTTGTATTTTCCATGTACAATGTGTATTTCTCAGTCAAAGAAAATTGGAGTATACAAAAAAACAACGCTGTTGGGTTTGGTGTAATTTAGCAAACCTAAAGCCTTGTCAGATTTGTGACCTTTGTGCTGTTTATGAGAAAATTGGCTCGGGAGAGATCATAAAAGTTTATGAACTTCTTTAACACAGGTGGCGTCCACAGGGGCAGGTCCACACAGCTGTGTGTGTGTGTGTGTATGTGTGTTTGTGTCTGCCTGTTGAGTTTAGACAATGAAAGAGACAGAGCGAAAAAAGCCAGAGGCAGCAGATCGCAAATCACAGCAGCTTTTATTTTGCATGCGACCATTGTCTTGAAGTGAAAGTGTTTTCCAGTGCAGAAGCATGGCTGGATCTGTAGAACGAAGGAAAAATAATTGAGAAGTGTTTTTTTTTTTTTTTTACTTACTTACTGTAAGTCCCACTAAAAAAATCCTGCTCCAACTACTGTGCATGTCAACTAGATGTTGTATCAGTTAGTTTGTCGAAACTTGTACGACGGCTCTGGTTTGAATGTTTCTGCTGTGAGTTAAGCTCTGCGAGTTTAAAAAAGCCACTCAAAGTAGCATGAAAATGACAAAAATATATGTACGTCTATGCGTGTGAGCCAGTGTATGTGCCCGGGATTGAGTGTGTGTGAGAAAGAGATGAGACAGAGGAGGAGAGGGAGAACAAGCGTGTGTGTTTGTGTGTGTGTGTGTGTGTGTGCATGGTTAACCTGTGGTTTAGAGTCACAGCCTCCCCCTCTTAGCCATTGACAGAGCTCAGCTGGTCCGGTGGCCTTGCTGACCGGCCTGTTTCCCCAGCACACAGTGAGCCTTTCACTGGCTCCTGTAGCATCGTTCACAGGGGCTTCGTCGGCCCTTTCATCTCCGTTCACATGGCACAGGGGCCGCTGATGCCTTTTAGCCATGGGATCCACCGTTGGCTGGAAGTGACATTCAATAATACATTTCAAAGCGGTCCTAGAATCATCGGGGTAATTACTGCGCGCATGTATCATGACATCCAGACGTGTATTGTCTCAGTGTACAGATGAATATCAAGTTCAGGGTTCAGCTTCAAAGCGTTTTAGTGTTTATGTTTAAACTATTATTTGTGTGCGATCGGTGGTTAGACAAAATTAAAGTGGTGAGAACGCTCTTGATTTTCTTGTGGAGGCAATAAAGAAGTCGAGCAATAGCAAGTTGCTTTATTGAAAAGCGTTTTTTTTAAGGGTGTTTGGAAGTTTCGGGCACTCTTCTAACTTGTTATTGTGGAGCTGCAACATATTTCTGCATTGCTAATGCCCTAGAAGTATAAATTCACTTTGATATGCTAATTAGAGAGCATTATGCAAGAAATGAGATTAAGTGGCAGCATGAAGTCATTTGCCTGTCACTAAATTGAGTGTTTTTAGGAGGAGGGTCCCCCCCCCCCAAATTCTCTTGGTTTTGCATTTAGATAAAGCTAAATGTGAGATTCAGTTAGAAAGTGGGGCTCTTTGTCCTTCAGTGTGTGTGATGTTTTTCCATTTTGGAACATGTACATAATATGGCTATTCAAATGTTTTATTCTCATGTTTCTGACTGTTTCAGGACAAAGGATACATTCATGTACCTTTTTTCCCTTCAGGCTGCAGTGACAAGACAATGAATGCATTGAGTACAAATTTGTCTGCAATTTCAGATGAGTTTTGCAGTTATTCCACTGTGCTGGGGTTTGTTTTATCCTGCTGGCTACTCCCTTGTCTTGCTCTCATGCTTGGAAGAGAGGCTCCCAGCAGCAGCAGCAGCAGCGGGAG
This sequence comes from Etheostoma cragini, assembly GCF_013103735.1. Taxonomy (NCBI): domain Eukaryota; kingdom Metazoa; phylum Chordata; class Actinopteri; order Perciformes; family Percidae; genus Etheostoma; species Etheostoma cragini. The sequence continues at coordinate 17,336,916 of NC_048411.1, forward strand.
CGGCAAGAATAACAAAGGTGAAAGATTACCTCCATATGGTATTTCTGACCAGGAAAAAGAGAGGTTCTGTTGCAGGACTCCTCTTTGATGTGAGGTTTAATCAATAGAAAGAGATTACAGAAAACTATTACAGGCTAAATCACGGAGTGCCACAGAGAGGCTTAGCCCTCTCCACAGCTCTCTCAGCTGCATGGCGCTTCTTCTGGCTGCGTATTGACTTGTTGTTTTCCTGACCTTTGACACATCAGGTTCAGAAACACAGGGTACTGTAGAGGTAGGGGAGAGAAAGAGGGAAAAAGAGCAAGAATGTGTGGCTGATTCAGGCTGATAAATGCTCCGATCCAGTGTTTAAAGCAGTGGATTATGAAGTTACTACACTCACAGTCTGAGCCGATGTCGGCGTTCTGGTTGAACACGTTTTATTTGGCTTCTGAGAAACGCTAAACGTGTTTTTGTGCGTCGTTGTCGCTTCGTCCACATTGCATATTATGTGCTCTGCTCCAAAATACTGCGTTAATTAAATACAGTCAGGATGAGTCTGTAATTAACCACATGCAAGGCCGACTAAAAGCATTACCTGGAGTAAATAGGGTTAGGACTTAGGAGGTAAGCATTTCTGAAATCTACAGGAAACATTTATTCCAGTGTTGCCTGACAAAGTTAACAACCTCTCTCATTCCAATTGGGTTGCTATTATCGCTATTAAAAGTATTATTATGATTATTGTGAATTAATTATTATAACAGCTACAGCTGAAAAAATATCCCTCTCACAAGCCGGGGAACTTAAAAATAGATTCTATTTGAGTGTATTTTTCTACCTTGTGGGTTTCCTGGGTGCTGAAAAAGCTCCAGTAAATGCATGACAGGGAACAGAAAGCTATTCAGCAAGAGAGACAATTGACTTTGGCTGCTTTTTGTCTCAGAAAGCCCCAGTGATGCGGCTGCAGTGACTAGATAGTGTTGTGCCGAATGGCTCGCACACAGCTGGGTTCCTGACTGGCTCAATGGCAGGGACACTAGTGCTTCCTCCTCCAAAGCACGAGGGGGACCGGGGAAGATGTGGCTATTATCTAAGTAGCTCCCAAATAGCCTCCATTTCCCCATCAGCAAAGATGAAAAGAAGGAAAGCCAGACAAAGAGCAAAAGTGGGAGGAAAAAAAGAGAAAACAAGAGTATCCACATCAGTTTCATTGAGAGAGTGCGCGTGTGCTTTGGAGATAGATGCCTCTGCACCGGTGCTGCCTGGTGTCTTCACGCACGGCTCTTCATATCTGGGTTTTTTATTTTTATTTTTTTTGTACGGTGATTCAGTGCTGTCCCTCCATCTGCCCACACAAGCACCCATCTTGCAAACGCCTCCCTCGCTCCCCCCTCTATAGCTCTGAGCATTTTCTGCGGGCTCCTGCGCGATCAACAGCTCGTAATTGTTTTTTGCACATACGTTATGCAAATGAGTCTTTATGGCAACTGGCATAACAATTAGCATCCTCCAACAATATTTTAGTAGGTTAATTGCGAAATTTCTGAATTGTACATCTGAGTTGTTAATTAGGCATGACAGAGGTGGTGAAATAGTTATCTTCAGGCGGTGGCAGCCAGCAGAGGCTGCTTGGGATGCAAAAAGGAAGGATTGATTGAAATGAGTATACAGCAGTATGAGCGTGGCTGTTGGAGACTCTTTGCATGGCCCTTTTTTGCTTTGTGAGGCATCTGTCTGTCGCTGAATTTGGAAACGTAAACCTGAAGCAGACAGGGAGAAGCTAGTTTTAACTCTGACGCCTTGTAGCAATAGATTAAACGTGAACAATCCTGGACTTGTCGGCACCAGTTTGTGAGTTTATTTTTTCTCATCTATCACTGCGGGTGCATTCAAAACATTACAAGACCTTTGATCTGCCTGACAAAGTTAAAACAAATGTTAATTTTTAAGAAGTTTGCAAATTGGAATTTTTGATTGCTCTAAAAAAAGTTAATGCACATATAAACACATATTTTAATTTTAGTATTTTCAGTTTTCTTCTATATATATATATTAGTCATATTTGGATTCATACAGAAAAAAATAAAAAAAGATCACCCTGTGAAGAAACACACAATTGCAACAGATAAAATTAACTTTTTTCGATTATGAGAAACAAACGTATACAAAAATGTAATTTTGTTTGATAAGTTACTGGTGCAAGTAATCCAGCTTTACGCTTCAACTTGTAATTATTTACAGCTAAAAAAAAAAAAAAAAAAAAACTGCTCACAGATTGTTGTTTTTTTCCAACATGAACTTTTCCCTGAGTCTCCAGTGTCACGATGTACATTAGTGTGTCAGCCGATGGCCGAGTCTATGTAATGCCATGGAGCCGGTTATTAGTGTAAAAAGGGTTAGAGTGAAAGACTGGTGCAAAGCAAGTCCTCTCCCAGTAATGACTCTGCTATTTATAGGTCCCTATTTCATTAGCTCTAGTGTTTCAGGGAAGAGTTGTCCTCATGGGACAGTAGACACTGTGATGTTCATTTACTCTGTACACATTACATGTGGACAACTAAATGACCTATCATTTGTGAGTGCATGAACACTGAAAACAATCCTGCTTTTGTCAAGATCTTTGCTATGGGGCAAGTAACCTTTCCTGTATTTAATCTTTTTGTTGGATATACTGTTGTTTAGTCATTTGTAGCCAGTTAAATGCTTGTATTTTAGACAGTTTTGGTGTGTGTGTGTGTGTGTGTGTGTAACTGTTTCTCCTACAGGTGATGGGCTTCTGTAGATGAAGTGATGAAGGAATTAGAGGTAGAAATCTGTAAATGTACACATTTTAAACCTCAATAGTAACATTTTGACACCGCAGGCGTGTGTGCTTGTTACTTGACAAAAGCCAGAATGATACATAGTTGTCACCTTTCTCTTCTTTACACAAGATTGTTTTGCAAAAAGCAGAAAAAAGGCATCTTTTCTTCCCCATTTGCGAGCTTAAAAATGAAGCCCCTCTTCCCATTGTTCCATATGCCATTGTTCCACATGTTTCATGCATTACAATGATATATTGAAGGGAGAAATGGGAAAAAGACTGCAATGCAATGAAATTTTAATCAGCGTCTTCTGCTGCTTTAATAAGGCAAATAATTCTTATTGGCTGCTGTGTTAAGATTTCTAATATTTAATTCATAACAAACCTTGCATTATTCTGCTTTAGCCCTAAGACAAGCTCCACTCTGCTGCCTGCCAAAAGGCAACTAGGGGGAAAAGAAGGATATAAAGGGAACTGCACACTAAGCATTTTTCCCATAAGTTGTGGCAAAATGCTATCACACTGCATTTGTGAATTTAAATATGTCTTTTGAATCCTTTTAAATCATGTTACCGGAGATAATGACAGGAAAACTGGACTGCTGCTCCAGTTCTAAACACCTGAATTTTCCTCCCTTTTGTAACTTTGTCCATAAAGTAAGATTCGCAAACATCTTTTTTATTTTCTTAAGTTCCTGAAGTTCAATTTTTGTGTGTCTGAAGTAATGGAAAGATGGCGAGGGGCCAACAGCTAGGTGCTGGCTCATGTTACAACGAAACGACGGGCCCTGTTTTCGTCTCTTGTTGAAATGGCTTAATTGGTGTCAGAGCCCCAGGGATGAAGGCCTCTTGCTCTGAAACACAGCCACACAGGCCCTGTCTTCCCTCAAACCAGGAGGAATGGCCGGCGTCTGCTGGTGAATGAGGACTAAGCCGTGGCATAACAATACCAAATGATGTTTGGGATGACAGAAATTAATATGCGCTTGCTCCCAGGAAGCTATGATTAATGACGGCGAGGAGGGGAATGCTGTCTCTCCTTTTTGCTCCTCTTTGATGGAAAAGAAAAAAAGAAAAAAGGTTTCTCCTCTCTTTAGAATGTGGAGGTCATCCAGAGTACATTACTGCTATTCTTCTCTTGCTTTCTTTTTTGTCAAGCAGGAGACAGGAAAGGGCCGAGCGTTTGTAATGAATTTTGGAAGGATACACTAACATTGGTTAGCCGGTGTATTGTCCCATGGCACGTGGCTTACAGAGACGCATACCTGTGTGTCATTCCCACACTGCTCACAATTTCAACTGTAATAATTAATAGCCTGGAAATCACACTGATAATTACAGATGCATTCTTCATAACTCACACAGGATCATTTGAAGGGATAATTTCTACCCATGAAGAAGCAGTTCTAATTGTAATACCGGAGTTAATATCTGACGGTGTCTTCTTTTCATGTGGAATCTTATGAACACACATTGATCCAGGGCCAAAACGTGTGAACAAAATGGTGGTGTGCCGTTGCCCTGATAATGATCTGTATCTGTTGTGTCCTAGGAGGAGACACATGAATATTTAATTGTGTCTGCTAGTGACATCCCCAGACCCTTCCCTTTATTTCGTACTTTTTTCTAATGTGTTCCCAACCTCCTAGGTACTTCCTCTCGTAGAAATGGAGAATTAAAGTGTGCATTAAAATTATATAAATTGCAATGTGAGGGATTTTTCAAAGGGCATTTGTCTCCGCACTATGCGGTTGAAAATTCAAATGGCAAGTTTTGACAACGGACGTTCTGCTGACACGGCGTGTTTGCCTCACGTTGGCTCCTCAAATAAGCATTTCCTCTGTGTGAGTGATTGATATGTATTACGCATTCACTTATTTATTAAAATTTTTTTTTCTTTACATCTGGAAGATGATGTGAGTGCAAGGATATGAGTTTTAAAGCGGGAATGAGTTCCCCTCATATTGATCTATTTGTGTTGCCAGAGTGGCAGGTGCTATACGGAGACTGTGTCAGCTTTGATTGTTTGTGTCAGTGATCCGAGCCGACACTGAGCTCTCTTACTGTTCGTCACTGCACTTGCTTCCTTTCTTGATGAATGGCAGCACACTGCACGGATCTGAAACCGCCCCCCGTAAAATAAAAAACTTGTGTCTACGCTGTCTCACCGACCCTGTGAATCAGCATTGGTCTTCAGAGATTATGTATCACTCTTGCCACACTTTGATGTGTGCCTGCAAAATTCTGGGACATACCTGCATTCTTTGCAGCAGATGTCCCAGAGGTTTTTGGTCTTTTAATGCAATTATGTAAAAAGCTTTTCATGTGATTGTAAACATAAGTTGTTGAGAGACAGGAGGTGTGGTTTCTCTCCTTCTCTAAATATTCAAGATTAGTTCTTAACCTGTGTGTGTGTGTGTGTGTGTGTGTGTGTGTGTGAGTGTGTGTGTATGGTGGTGTGTGTGTGTGTTTGTGTGTGTGTGTGTGTGTGTGTGTGTGTGTGTGTGCACGTATGTGTGTATAGGATAGCAGGCCTGCTTGGCTGTGGCGTGAAGGTGAGGTGTGCGTGATGCCCGGAGCCTCTGTAAGTATGCAGAGCACGGCGGGCCTCTCACGGGGTGCTGAAGGAGAGCATGGAGTGGCAAAGTTAATTTATTTAATGACTGAGCGTCTTATATCTCCCCAGCCCTGATTAGAATCCATGCTTGATGAGGGAAGCGATAGAGGGGTGTGCACTGCCCTTAGGCCCTAGCACGTACGTTCACGGTTTTCTTTCTCCAGTGCCTTTTTTCCCAACCGCCCCCCCCAATCCACTGGGTTTATAAATGAAAAAAAAGAAAGATAAAAAGCACCGCCAAGTAGGATTTCTTTTCCAAAATTTCCACTTCTGTCTGTTGCAATATTTTGTGATCATGTCTGTACGTGTGATCAGTTTGTTACACATTGACAGGAAATGCAGCTCTGTGGCTGATTAGATGTTGTGTGTGTGTGTTTGTGTGTGTGTGTGTGTGTGGCGTGCTCCTTGATAAAGACAAAGTGCTGTGGATCTCTATGAACGTGGGAAAGCCAAACAGAGTGTGTCACTTTGGCAGCTCGGGCTGACAGCATTGGGGAGCTGCAGTTGTAAAAACCATGACCTTCGTCTTTGCCAGCATGTCTCTTGCAGAGCCAAAGCGCTGCCCTGTAGATCTGGGCTGGCTGTGGGAGGGAATACAAACACAGAGAAAGGACAGACAGTGGAAAAAAAGCAGTAACAGACATAATTGTGAAGGGGGAGGGGGGGGTTGGTTGAAGTAATGAAATACTTCTTGGAGCTATCATGACTGAGAAGGTGAGAGGGAGGGAGAGCAAGAGGAATGGCGAAGAGGGAAAAAATACTCCTCGGCTTCTAACATTTCCACGAGCTATCATCAGTAATGCTGCAGCAGCCTCGCAAACCCGAAATTATTTCTTCAGGCGTCGCTGTCAAGTGTTATTCAAATAACACCGGCCTCACATTTGAATAACAGCCGACATTTTGAATTAATTAATCAGACAAGATAGTCTGGGCCTTTTCTCATTAGTCTGCGGGTCAGGCTGAGGGAAGATATATGCGCTGGTGATGATATACTTGTCTTTAATAGTGATTTATGGAGATTTTGGATTGTACTCAATTTGTCAAAGGGCCTGGTAGCAGAAAAATAGCATATTTCATCACCTAATCTGTAATACGTCCCATGATGCTAAAAGATACAACCCCGTTGTTTAGATGCACAGGAAGCTCTTTTAACGTTCACTCTTCTTGAGTGGAGAGGGCGGGCGCACACACACGCATGCACGTACGCACGCACACACACACACACATTTAATCTCCTCTCAGACCTCTCCCATTTTACTTTTCCTATGCAATTAAGCGTGGGATGTAAATTATAACTGTGTCGTACTTTCATTATCATGGTGTAAAAATAGAGTTCCTGTCTTTGAGAGGATTTCATTAACTTACTCAATATTCCATGTCATCTCATAGAATCACAAGATTGCAAGTTTAACACGCTTGGAATCCACTGTGTTGTTTATTTTGATGTTAGATAGAAAAGCAGAAAAAAAATAAGTAGGGGTACATATAAATGTATACTATATTTTGTAATAGCCTGTTTACTGGCTAGTGTGACATTAAATGTGAGGCGCATATAGGGTACTGTGTGTGTGTGGTCATGGAGGTGTAAATGAAAATGTATATTTTCAAGTGTGCTAACAATGTAGTGTCACCTGCTGTATTGGGTGTTAAATAATAATGAACACATTCAGTTTACCAACACTCAGTTTTTATTTCTGTTACATACACAGGTTTTAATTATCCAGAGTAGACATGCAGCACATGCACTATGAATCCGTGATTTTGTGCTAGTCTTGGTGTGTGTGTGTGCATGCTCAAGTGTCAGTAAGCTACGAGCCGTTGCTATTCTGGCGAGCAGCAGCCCACACAAAATGCACCAACACCAGTGTGACAAAACATTCAAATAAATTGCTGTCAGGCTGCCGAAACACCAAGTGCAGCGATTTTTATCTGACATGTGGAAGACCCAGACATGCAGTCCTGACAAGTAACGCCGCAGCACCTGTGAGAGACAGGCGATAAAAATCAGGATCTGCCTGATCCTCGGCATAACAATACCTATCATTACTTGATATTATTACTCTTCTTTAAGAGAGAGCTCAAGATGGAAAGATAGGACGCATGTGTTGGCTTTTCTTAGAGTCCGGGTAATAAATGATCTTAGGCCGTCGTATGCATAGGTGCACTTAAAGTGTACACTGAAATTGAATTATATAGTCCGATGGCATATCAACAAGTACTGAACTGGCTTTTATATTCATGTAGAATGGTTTATTACTCAAACTGCCATGTATCCACCCCTCCCCCCTCATTGTAAACAAAGTCCAAGGTTAGGACTTTTTTTTATTCTAGTCCAGCATCATAGTTCACAAGTGTATTATTTATTTATTATTATTATTTGATACGACTGATGACACTGATTGACTTTGTTTCACTTTTGAAAGCAGCACAGAGGCACAAATAAATACTCGGGGAGGCTGTGTTGCTTCACTTATTTTCATTGAGTCTACAAAATTGACTGAGTAATTCTTAAATCTAATTGAGAAGCATCAACCAAAAAAAATAAGCTTTTTCAGAAACTCCGATACAAAGGACTCACTGTGGAATGCGCCATCCATTCTCTACTGTATTGTTATTTTCTCCCTTATAGGTTACTAATGAGGAATCGGCCCTCATTATGATTTTAAGGATGAGAGAGGAAAGCTTTTAATTAATGATATGTAAATGGTTCTGAATTGATTATGTTAGAATATCAAGAGAGATGGGTAGAAGCTGTGGTGTAATATATTTTAATTAAGAATTAATTAAAAATGATGGCAATTTTATAGAGGCTCACAGAAAGTAGAAGAATTTATTCTCTGTCACAAGTAAATCAGCCCTTGATTAAATAAACAGACACACGCTTTATTCATTGAACAGTTATATTTATACCTTGCCAGGAAGAATTATCCCGATATTATTAAGAAAACAGAGCAGTGCGGTGTGTCAGTGGTCGACCACAAGCTGGGTTCTCTGGGGTTAATGGGGATTTATCTCATTCCTAATTCATGAGGTCCTCCTGGTCTGTGTTAGGTGGATCAATAACACTGTGCTTCCTTTTTGAATTCAGTGTCTACAATTAGATTTGCAACGTGGAACCCAATTATAAGTAAGACACGAATGCGTGTTTTTATCACTTGTGGCAAGTGAATGTGCTCCCCACCCCCCTCCCCCCCCCAACAAAAGATATCAATCTGTTTATGAGGTAAAAAGATTTGTGTGAAAAAGATGAGTTGTGACTCGACGTGGACCCTAGTTAACCTTTTTAATTGCTATCTGCTTTCTTTCATTCATTCTTCAGGGCAGAGGAAAACAGAAGACGTTAGCTGCATTAATGGCGTGCGCCACTGTTAAAAGGAGAGAGGTCTTTGTTTTTCTGCTAACGGTGGCATGCGTGCTCTATGCTAAACTCCGCGATCAATGGCAGAGAGGCTGCTATCACAGTACTCGGAGCAGGCGTTGCTCAGGGGGGAGGATAGGGGGGTGGGGGTTCCGGTGGGGGGGGGTGGGGGGGTTGTCCCTGGTGGTTCATTTTGATTGGAGCGCAGAGTTTTGTGTTGAAAGGCAAGGGAGAGACAGGCTGTTGGAAGCAAATCCCCCTGGATCAGTTAGAGCTTTGCAACAAAAACACCTTGATATTCCTGGGAACGTTTGCTTAGGGAAAAAGATGAATTTAAATAAACGGGCAATGAGAGTACAGAATGATCTAAAGCATTTTTGAAGGTTGGCGTGTTCCGAGAAAGCTTGTGTATCTCAGCCTTAGAATTGATTTAGAAACCACGTTTCAAATTGCAGTAAAAAAGAAAAGAAAATCGATTTAACTGTATTTTTGTTGATATGTTGTTCCACATTCCTAAATAGTTTTTCTGAATTTATAAAATATATATGTTAGAAGATGGTGTGATTTTACCTCAGGGTGACAAGCAGACTGAGGCAGTGTGTGAATCTGTGGCAGCGGAGAGCCTTTATGAGCTAACCAATCTGTTATGGGCGGCCGGGAGGATGTGCTGCTTGAGATGGAGGGTGTGTTGAATGGATTATTAGTACGAGTCCCCCCAATAGCAGGTCACATGTAAAGGCTTAAAGGCATAATAAACAATCACACATGCACACACACCCACACACATCAAATGTCTGCAAGTGCACACACCCACACACACCATGAGGGACATTCAGAAAAAAAAAGAACACACAGGGCCACAGACATGTGCATGCATGCATATTTACAGCGCATGCACGCCAGTGGCTGGCGGAGCATCTTCTTTTTTGACACCTGCAACTAGTTGCAATACATCACTGTCAGGATCGCTTTCTCCACCTATCCGCATTTGTGTGTTAGTTATCCGCGGAGGCCTTCGTCAAAAGTTGAGCAGTTTTGACATAAGCTCTCCAGTGGGAACAGAAAAGGTGAAGTTGTGCTGGGAGGTGCCACGGCGGGTGTCATCGCCGACTGTACTCCCTGTAACCCAACAGCATCCCAATGACAACTGAAGAGAGGAATGATGGTTTAACATACAAATATTACAGTGGGCCTGAAAGTTTGGGCACACCAGGTAAAACATTTTATTAGTGTGCACAAAGAAGCCAAGAAAAGATGGAAAAATCTCCAAAAGGCATCAAATGACAGATTAGACATTCCTATAATATGTCACAATTGTTTTTTATTTCCATCATTTACGCTTTCAAAATAACAGAAAACTAAAAAATTGTCTGCTTTGACCTTATCGGTCCACAGAACTTCCACAATGCATCAGGCTTGTCTATATGTTCATTTAAAAACTTTAAACATTGATTTTTGTGGTGAGAACCTAGAATAGGTTTTTGTCTGATGACTTCCATGAAGACCATATATGTACGAGTATCTCTTTAGAGTGGAATGGTGTACCACAACTCCAGTGTCTGCCAGGTCTTTCTGGATGGATCATGCAGTCAAACGTGGATTTTGACTTGCTTTTCTCACAGTCCTGCGAGCTGTTCTGTCTGATATTTTTCTTGGTCTTCCAGATCTTGCTTTAACTTCCACTGTTCATGATGACGGCCAGTTCTTAATTACATTCCGAACAGAGGATATTGGCAACTTTGCTATCTTCTTATAGCCTTCTCCTGCTTTGTGAGCATCAACTATTTTCAGTTTCAGTTTTCTAGACAAGTGCTTAGAAGAAGCCATGGTGCTGATTGTTGGAGCAAGGTCAGATGAGTCTGGACATTTAAAACCTTAAGATTGACATCACCTGGTCTTTCCAGACGATGATTGAGAACAATCCATGACGGATCCATCATTTCTCCGCTTTCCAAAGGGGGCGGTGCATGCTATAAACTCTGCAGGGTGCCCGCACTTTTGCAAACGCTATTTTTTTGTTTTCTGTTACTTTGAAAGTGTAAATGATGGAAACAAAATCTAACTTTTTGTGACATATTACACAAATGTCTAATCTGTCATTTGATGCCTTTTGGAAATTTTCCATCTTTTCTTGGCTTCTTTATGCACATTAATATACATTTTTACCCGAGGTGCCCAAACATTCGAGCCCCACTGTGTGCCACAATTAATTCTGTAATTGACACGCAAGGAGAAATTCCGAATGGCAAATATCTTGTTTTGTTGCGAGTATTCATCATGAGTCACACAGATGAGAGCACTGTGCACGGGCTTTATTTATGAAATAAAGGCAGGGGAATGACATAATAAAAAGCTAGGTTGAGGTTTATTTTGTTTAGGGCCTCTTGTAGCGAGTGAATGTGCTTGTGTAATTGACAGTAGCTGTTGGGGAGGAAGTGAGGGCATGGCGCCTCCTGTGTGAGCTCACTGTGGAGACGAGGAGAGTCTGCCAGTGGCACTGCTAGTGGCGAGCACCAACAGCTCCGGCCATGGCAGAGAGGAGGTGGGGAGTAAAAGGGAGGGTGGGAGAAGGGGGGGGGGTCAGCGTCTGAACTGGCTGATGGGAGCCAGAACATGAAACAATGCCGGGGGAACGTCTGGTGGGTTCGCTGCACAGAATTACAAGCGAGGGAGCAGGCCTGCTGAGGCAATTACAGCTTAATGGGGTCATTTGGAAGGCAATTGCCAGGGGTTAATGTAGTATGGAGAGATGAGGTGAGATTGAAGTGAAATTTTTGGCTAGAAAATGTGTTCAAATGAAAAGGGAGCAGGCAGACAAGTTGTGCACTGATGGGGTGGGAGGATGATTGTGGGAACTGGTATACAGGCTATCGCTGTCACACAGATAGACGCAAGGCCTGGACGCTCACTAGTATGTACAACAGTGCAGGCTAATGCACATGAGCATGTCCACACAGGTGCTCTCTACTTCTTCAACCAAGCTCATTTCTCTGGCGTCTCCCTGCTGCCTAAACCACGAGCAAGAGCTTCACTGTTCTATGGGTACACCTGATCACTGTCCGTTTTAGTCACAGACATGCCTATCGGCAGTTTTCTTTTGTCCTGAATAACCTGTGATAGCATTTCCTGTATTGGGGAACACCAACCAGCAGGACACAAAATAGGACACAGAGCGGTTTCTCAGTGATGCTGAGAAAGATGTGTCAGAGAGACGACAAGAGGTGCCTTAGAGAACAAGGAAAAAAAGGATCATTATGCACTGTTACGTTAGCCAGTTCATTACCTTAATTGGCCGCCATAATCCGGTGTTGGAAGGGTGCACTTGGGCTTTGGAAAGAAGTCTTTCCCCGGACCTCCTAGCACGGGTCTCATCTCCCTGATCCCCTGATCTGTAGCAAGCAGAATGATCGGGATAAACTTTGATCAAAGCCAAACTTATTTAAGGTCAGCCATGTGAAATCCCCTGGGAGCCGCTGTGTTCGCCGAAGCGGACTGCAGTGTAGGAAGTAGTACAGCACTGGGCCTTGCTGCTGCTGCTGCCTGTGACCGCGCTGGATCACTGGACAGCAATAGCATTATTGTCAGCCCTTTCAAAGTATTAAGCATTTTTTTTTTTCACGATTATGCTCATCAGTGAAACTTAAACCTTATCCATGGGTGGGGATTCCTTGGGAGTTTGCTCTCTCTCTCTCTCTTGCCCTTCTCTGTCTGTCTCCCTCTCTTTCTTTCTGTCATCCCTGAGAAGTCTACGCCCCCCTCGGTCACCCTCCCCTTCCCCCCTACACAGGGTTTTGGCCAAGAGCCGGCCACTTCACTGTGGCAGATTTTCCCAGGCTCCCCAAAGGCTATTTTACCAGGATTCCCATTAGGTCCCTACCCATTACCAATGTTCCAAATCATTCACAGAAGAATCTATTTACTTTATGTGGTAATGGATTCATTTGACATGGCTTGATCTGAAGAAACTCAGCATTTAAGTTGCACTTTCCCCCAATTGAATCTTGTACTGTATTTTCTTTGTTTGGTTTATTTTTTTTATCTCTTACAGTGGCGGTTGTCTCATAAGTGAATATATCGGTCCCACACTATGCTTTCCATCACAGTGGAACACAATATTGCACAATGTAGAGGTGGTGGAGCATTGTGTCAGTGCTGCAGGAAAAACAAGTATGATGCCACTCTGTTGTCATTTAAGAGTGACAAATAGACTGTGGCAGACCATCAGAAAGGGGGAGAGAGTGGAATGGTGTCGCTGACAAACTGCTATGACCTTTGGGTCCTTTGGCCTCCAGAGTGCAAGGCACATACAGTGTTTACCTCAGGTCAGCAGCAATGTACAAATGCTAGTCCCCCATGGAGAAAAGCAGAAAATTGCACTCATCACATTTGAATAGGCAAAATCAATTATCAGTCATATAACCTTCAGCCAAATTAGATGCATGTATCTAGGATAACATAAAAAGGGGGGCAGAGTTGTCCATGCACATTTTAAAATACTATTAGTCGGCCATGCAAGTCACACTTAATTCAGAAATGGTCCATAAAGAAAAGCAACAGCAAAAGAGAGGCATAGCGCCTGAAGCTCATGTACGCTTCCCCTGCCTCTATTCCATGTCACCAAAGCATCCCGTCAAAGCCTGCCTCCTTCCTGTTCTAAGGTAGGAAGAAAAGAAAAAAATCAATGCTGCAATCTTTTCTTTTTGCCTCCTCTAATCCGTAATTGAAATGGAAAATCAAATGAACGGCAAGCAGATAATTGTTTTATCAATATTCCCTGCCTGCCCTACAAGGGTCAGTGCAGAATGATCATGAGTCGGGGATATGACGAGGACAAAATGTGAAATTGAACAGCTAGGAGGCAATAAATCAGCCTTGACAACTAAGAGTGACCAGCATGTAGCTGCAGCAGGCAGCTCTCCCTTTAGAATTTGTCCTGAAGCTGTCTACACTAAATGGGGAATATTCATCTCATTATTGTTGCACTTAATAATGCTACCAAATATTATTCTTAGAGTCCAGACGGGAAGTCAAGGTCAGTGGAGCTATTATTGTTGTCATTGTTAGTGTGTGATATTGGGAGGATAATAGAGGGCAAAGCCAGATGGTCTGCAATGCTTATGAAGAAGCAAAGAATAAATTTAGTCATTTGTTAGAGTTGAGGAAGGAAGTGGTTTGCTGTTTGGCTTCCTTTTGACATGTCCATGACTATTACTGCTACAAAAAACACTCAACACCAATAGCAACATCATCAATAATACCATTTTCTGACAGATAACTTGCCAGTTCCTTGTGTTGGCTAGATGATGCAACTATCAGGTTTTTCTGTCAAACTGTTGTTGTTTGCAGTTGGAAAATAAGAATGAATGTATTCAAATATAACTAGAATTGAACTCAGAAAGTGAAGACATATGTCAAGGCCATGATCTCTCCCGCAATGTTAACAAAAGTAAAACTTAATTTAATTTGTGTGTCCACCCCATGATTTGGATCCACTATAAAATTGAATGGGTTCATCCTTGGCCCATGCTGACACAACAGGCATGGGAAGAGATAACAAATAGCTGATATCAATACTTTGCTGATCATCAACTTTTCCTCTGAGCTGTGATGATTGAAGACATTAGAGACAATGATACAATTCTACAACTAATACATTTTTTTCATCATCCATTTATATAAAGTAGTGTAGCCATCCAAACTCCAGAAATATTCAGGTAAGTAGAACATATAACAAAAGAAGAGCAGAACATTGTCATAGTATACAAGCTTAAAAAATGACCTGAATGCTCATCAACTATTAAATACCTGCCTTTTGATCTTTTTTTGATCAACTAATTCATAAATGATGAATTGTTTCAGCTCTGCAACAATGCACGCCAACTTATTTGTCTTATATGTCTTTAAATAAACCCATCGTGCCAGCTTTCTAAGTCTTGTGAAAACAAACTGTTGCCAGAAAATCGACATCCTAAATCATGCGACGTCCCTTCCCATCTGGCTCATCCAGTTGCAAGGCATTGACAAAAATATGAAATTGATTTGGTTGAAGGGTGTTAAAGAGCCGACAGGAGAATGTCACAAACAATGAATGGTCACAGCTTGGAGGAAAATCAATGACAGAGGTTGAAGCCAGTCTAGAGTGCTACTTGGCAGCGTTGCACTCTTCCTGGAAAAGAGCTGTCTTGTTGCCTTGGTTGTCTCATCAAAAGTAAGACTTGATAAGTTTAATGAAGGTGGATAAAACTGACAACTGAAATAAAGATGTTGCAGCAAAGATTGTTTGACTTTAACATAGGTGGTAGCTATATGCACTGTTTGAAAATAATTATCAATGTGCTGCTGTGGGATGACGTTCTACAACCATTCTTTATATATACATGTGGAATCAAAGTGATTCCTTGGTAGCTTCTAGGGCAATAGTCATTCCTTTGCAAAGCCTATGTGTGCTTTAATGTGTACATATCATTATAGTGTTTGCAGTACAATTTTACATTCTGGAGTTCCATGAATCATACTGGCCTAGAGTCAACGGATGAGAAAAATGTCTGTATTTGTTGTATCTGTTATGTTAATTTTTACTATGTAGATTGTGATCCTTGAAAGGAGGGGAAAAATGAATTGGCAGAGTGTCTTTCAAGTGGACAAAGTGATGAAAATCCCCCCTACTTTGTTGGGATTGCAGTTGTAAGCTTTGCACCATATGCTACTTTCCTCTTTAGCTGGGATTATGCCATCATTATTGCTGATAAAAGCTGTTTACTGCCTTGGCTCCAAATCGATGCTCGGGGCAATCTGAGACTGGCATTCCCTCTCCAGAAGAGTTCATTCTATGCCAGCTGCTGCGGATTCAACCCCCTTTGTTTAAGATTTCACAGTTTTTGTAATGTTTATTTTCTATTTAGTTTCCCCCTCCTTCCCCTCACACATGAGTTTTTTCCTGCATTAGCATATGTTTGCAACAATTTGACATTTACATTTGATTTGCTTACAGCAGATTGAAGGTGTCTGAGACATGCATTTACAATACTTATGAAGCTACAGTGCTGGTTGACACAGCAGAGGCTGTATAATACAAATAATAAGGCCTGTTTTGAGGGGATGTTTTCTGTACCCAAATGCAATCACTGCATTGCAAAGGCTTTGAATTCAGAGCAGTATCCTAAAGGCTCCCTTCTCACAGTGTTACCAATCAATGGCATAATCAGTCAATGCAGATTCAGCCCGACAGCTGTGTTAAGATAACAACTGGTTCTCATGACTATAGGCCCCAATGACCTTGTGTGCCCCAAATTAATAATGTAAAATCAACACAAGACAACCACCCTCTGGTTCCCATGCAGACAATGATGAAGTACCTTTTCACCTTACCATCAAAGGCCACTCAGACTAAGCCATGTTTCAAGGCATGGAACATAGTTTCACATTTTCATTTTTTTTCTTTTTCTTTTTTTTCTCGACATGGGCTCCATGTCCCTTAAATAACGTCTCTCACTCTTCCTCTACAGCTCCCTAGTATCCAGGGAAATCATACTGATCAATATTTCCCATTTTAGAGGGACTGCAGCAAACATTCAAACAGGATTTACTGTAGCACCCTTTTATACTTTAATCAAGCTATAATTTAGATCCAACACACAAAAGGTTGTGTTGAAAACAAATGGAAAGTCCATTTGCAATTCTATTGTTATCCTATATCAGGATTGTTACATTATTATCTCACAGATTATGTTTTCTATCCATCTATCTATCTATCTATCTATCCATCTATCTATCTATCTATCTATCTATCTATCTATCTATCTATCTATCTATCTATCTATCTATCTATCTATCTATCTATCTATTTTTATTTTTCAGTGACTCTGTGTTGGTGTTCATGCATGTGTTTGCATGCATTCATAATGTCTTCACAGGGCATAAATCAGAACGTGCTATCTCAGTACTTCTTCATATTGGTCAAGGGCCATTGAGCAAAATAGCTTAATGCGCCCTTAACCATTTCAGTCGTGGCAGGAAGTAGAAAGACTGCTGACTGGCTGACACTGGGGCCGGCATCATCTGCGTTCTGTTTATTGTTTAATAAAGTGCATCAGATTTTATGAAAAATGATTCAGAACAACAGTTATGCAGAAGTTTTTAACAGAGAGGATTGAAGTGAGATGATTGAGTTTTATTTTTAGTAAGCAAGCAGTTTAAATAGGCTATCTGTTTTAGTAAGCAAAGTTATCTGTTTTAGTAAGCTAACGTTATCTTTTAGGGATAGGGGCACATTTTAGGCATAACACATCTAGCTAACCTTGTTATACTCTCAGCAAAATGTCAATACAAAAGGGTTACTGCTAAAATTGGAACTGACAACAGTACAAGGTAATTTTTACACGTACCGACCTTCAAATCAGTGTGAAATGGCTTGACATGTAAAGAACTGAAACAACCTCAAAAATGAGAGAACACATTGATAAATGTAGTGTTTATCTGGTCTTCCAATGCCAAGGTTTTGGCAGTTGATACTTCTTTTCATACCTCTTGGGTATTGTGTAGCAGCTCCGCGTTCATGCATGACTGTCGACACACAACCTCAAGCTTAACCCTATTGAGCGAGCACTCCCCGAGCTCCCAAAGGTTTGGCAAGCTCAGGCATGATATGGAGGACTTTGTAGAGCTGAGGCAAATCTTCAATGACCACCACTACATGGGGTATATACAGTACATATGCATATATAAGTATACATTAGAGAAACATGTTGCAACTATTCCACAACTCAAGAACAATTGCTGTGTGTACTCACTTATTAACTTGTGAAATCTCAACAAACAACTCTAACCACTGTGTATGTTTTATGACTGTAACTGATATTTGGCTCTCTAATGATATCTACTTGAATTTGATGATAACTGGATGGCCAGAATACAGATTGTTGTTGACTCTTCTCCATGGCAGGTGGTGACAGAGCATGTGTGGTCCCCATCACAGGTGTGTGCAATTAGCCTGACAGCTAGCCCTGGTTTGCCGTGAAATAAGACCCTCAACTGTTTATGTGCCCGGGTATGTGTGCATGTGTTTAAGGGTCTGCCTTTTGTGTGCGAATGTGTGCTTTTACAAGATTGTTTAACATAGCACTGTGGCACAGCACTGTGATGTTATACAGTGCACGGTGTAGATCCAAACTGTAGGGTTCTTGTTGCGATGTAGGATAATCTGTATGTCATTTGTTCAGCCTGCTGTAATTGGTGAATGGACTTGGAAGGGAGGAAAGGGTAATGTATTGGAAAATATCCCTTTCAGCACCTCAGTATTACTTGTCATAGGTCAGTCTTAAAACGTAGCTTGATACAGTTATTAACTCTAATCCGGGCATAAACACAAATCCTCAAGCACCAGCCCAATTAATAATTTGCATAATTAACATGCATTTTAAATAGAGGCTGGTCTTGTCGTTGCCAAAGCAGGGATGGGGGTAATTAGGGCTAACGGAGCAGTGCCTAGGGCTGTTACCCGCGGACGTGCTGCAGTCGTTTCCAGCAATGGGATTGACAACTGCAAGACAAGCTCTCTCGGCTTAGAGTGAAACCCCCTTTGACAGAATTAATAGTTGACAAACTGCTCCTAAAGCCCTGGCATTGTTTCTGTCAGTTGTTTGGTTTGATATCACTGTTAGACATTATAAATCAATAGTGTCAGGATTTACTAATGTTTATCGCTATCCATGGTTTATTATTTCATGTGACTGTCATGGACAAACAGTATTTATCATAGCTGTCTATAAATTACGGCAGACAGACTGTTGGTTTACCAAAACCCACTCTGCTCTTACCGGGGCTCATTCCAACGTCCACTTACATATTTAGAGTAATTTATTTTCTCAGCCGTAGGCCCTTATTAACCCTCTGCTTTCTTACACTCCTCTGAGACTTATTGTGGCTTGATTGCTGCAACTCAGCTGACACATTAACACATCAAAAAAGCTGATCAAAGCTTGTTCAAAACTGCTTGTCGCATCTATTTCGAGCCTGGACAATTGTGTTTTCTGAAGGTCTTAAATTCTGGTAAACAAAAGTGACAGCAACTTTTTTCTTGTTTTTACAGTACATAGTGTCATTGGCTTGTCTGTCTTTGCAGAAAATTGTATGTTTAGTTTATTCAGAAATAAGTCACTCTTAAGTGTTGTGGTGAGAAAGTCTAGCTCTCTTCATCAGTGTCACACTTTTATGTGACAAATTTATGACGCATCAATTCCATGAACAGGCTTCCAATATAACAAAATGGTTCTAACCTTTGCATCAGTGCCACACTCATCAAAAACAATTAGAATCATCCGTTTAATGAGATGATTGATTAGTCAGCTCTCGCGAAACACTTTGTCAACGCAGAGCAAGAACACAATCGCTGTATTCAGTGATTGATGCTATCAGGTAACATTACTTACATTAACACATAGATTTGCATTGTTTACATTCTCAATCACAATGAATACGTAACAATGAGACGTTATTGACCGACGCACTTTGTGTTCAGCTGTCCCCAATAAGGTGTATTGATGCGTTTCAAGCTTCTTAATTTTTATGGAATGAGTATAAAAGGGGCTTCTATGATAATTTGGTTTAATGTTTTTAATGTCTTTCATATATTTTCTAAGGATGTGAAAGGGTTTCAGTGAATACTAAAAAAGGGAAAAGAGAGGGTAAGGGTGAGGCGATGCTGTAGTATTGATCAGCTGGGCCATGGACTACAAGGCCCACTTTCAGCGGGGAGGTCATTAGTTACTCCTGTGTGCTAATTCATCCGCGGGTTGAGGCGTATCCGTTAGAATGCTAATTCACTACTATGATCTGACAGCTGGGGTAGAAAGGGACAAGCAGGCTGTCGCAGAGCGGGGAGAGGGAGGGGGCTGCAGCGGCCTCCTGGTCTGGTCTTGTGTTTGGGTAAAGGGGAGGACTTCAGTACATGGGATGTGGCAGAGTGTGCACTAAAAAAAGGGGTGCCGAACTGACCCCTGCTGTCTTTGCCCCCCAGCAGTAATGATGTAAAAGGAATATGACATTTGGTGTCCACATTTAACTTGCATTTGCAGTCCACTTGAGAGGTCCAGTATGCGTGACCTACCTTGATTAAGCCTGGGGCTGCCTAGGACTGTACCCTTTAGACTGAAACAAAAAGTGGAAGCTCACAGGAGAAAGCCGAGCCTGTATAATTGGGCCAAGTAGAGCTGCGGGAGGCAGCCAGTCTCTGCTTTGCCTTTTGTATATTCATGACCCCCTCGACTTGATTGATGGAAGGATAGCATTTGGTGACACTGTCATTTGCAAGTTGAAAAGGTAGTGCAGTGGCTGGAGCAGCGCTGTGGCTGTGCCTGAGAAGGGGCATTAAGAGGAAGCTCATTTCTATGCTGATGATATCCAGCCCCCTCTCATTTTCTTTGTCTCCGTTAGAAGGACATCTGCTGACAACACAGAGTTTAAAAAGAACCAAGTTGAAAATGAAAAGAGGGGGAAAGGATCCTACATCTGTGTGTTTGCATGTGAAAAGCACATGGTTTAACTGCGATTTTAATCAGTGCTAAAGTTCGCTATTTGATATCTGCATATTATATTTTGGTTAAATTGAGCATTTTGAAGCAGATGGCTTAAGAAACATATACGGTAAAGGGCAGAATCACACAGACTTTTATTTTTATTTTTATGGTTTGACCTCGTCAAGGGATCTAATCATACTTTTTTTAAATTTCACTGGTATTTTTTTTTGAGCAGCTACTGTACTCCATCTGATCAACATCACATTAAACATGCAGTGCTAAGAGCCCTAGACGTGACGTAATTACTCATTCTTGGTTTTATGCTATAAATATAAAAAATATTTGTATTACTATTATTATTATTGTTGAAGAAGGAGCTGTTATTTTCAGTTCCTGTTGCCAGTTCTCACCATGCCCTAATCTCATTATTTACACCCAAAAGCATCACCCAGTTGTTGTTATCTTAAATTCAGGTTCTCCTCTCAGCAATGCTACAAATACATTTACATTTTTATTGCATCCAAATGGGGGATTCTGGAGACTGGGGTTTGCTGCAAAGTAACTGTAAAATATACACAAAAGAGGCAAACCATCATGTTCATATTCTGAAAACAGTAAACAAAAGTACACGAACTCAAGTCACCATGTTTCTGGTATAATTCTAGGGGTTGCAGTCTTTTATGAGTAATTGTATGCTACAGATTTTTTTATATATGTTGTCGGGGAGTAACTACTTACAGGTAACAGCTTCACATAATTGAATTACAAAAAGGCAATCTGTAATCTGTTAAAATGGGAGAAAAAAAAGTTTAATTAAATGATGACATTTGGGGTTACAATTGAAAATTTTTACTGTAAAAAGCTAGGCTATATGTTGAATAATCTTAATTTTGTTGCTTTGCATGTTTTTCATGTGCACAATGTCTTCTTTTTGCATTTCCAGCCAAAGCCCTTTCGTGTAGTTTCATGCTATTCTGATGCTTTTGATTGGTTCTTCATGCCTCTCAAGCTGTCAAGAGTTGCCACAATGACTAGGGATAAAGACGTGTTTCAGTGCTGTTAATAAAAAAAAAAACTGTTCCAACATAACCAACCTCTGGCGGTTTTTGAAAAATGAAATTATTTTAATCTTAATTCACGTGATGAAGGATTTTAAAAGGAATTTGACAGGAGTCAGTGTTGAGTACGGCTGTAGGGTTAAGACTTCCATGTCTAAACATTTGAAAGTGGTTAACAGTTGAAAACATTTGTTAAAAATTTAGAAAAGTAATCAAAAAGGAATGAAATATAATAAATTACATTCATTTGATAAAGTAATTTAAATAGTTACACTAAAATTACATTTTAGTAGTAACCTTACCAACATGATGTGTGTGTATATATATATATATATATATATATATATATATATATATATATATATATATATATATATATATATATATATATATAAATACATACTGCATATGTTTGATTGATTATTACTCTGTTTGAATGTTAATAGTTAAAGTTCCGATAAAAATGTAGAACCATATAACCTTTTACTATTTAATCCATTATGAAAACACCTTCCGTGTTTTGGCAATTAGGTTGACAACTTAGTCTTGAAATAGTATGTGTAACATTTGACAGTAAATGAGACTTTTAAAGCCAGACCATGCATGGATGTCTTAAGCTGTCCAAATATTTCCCAAGATGTACTGCGCTTTAAATGTGTAAAGAAGGACAAGAGCTGGTGATAGAAATATCAGTTTCCCAGAGACACTTCTATCCCCTCAGCACTACAACCCACACTTATGAGAGCCACAATTTATAGCTGCAGTGTGAAGTGTTCCCCTGCAACTCCCATCTTTGTATTTACACCAATTAGCACATAAACTCTAATTACCGAGATCAAGGCAGCCGGGAGTCCATAAATGCAAAGCGACACGGATGAACCAAGTAAGCTGACAAGAGAGGGAAGGTGACAATAAATAGGGAAGTATCAATTAGGCATCAATGACACGATGATGCATGTGCGTACTGGGAGGTGACACGCAGAGGGAGGTGGGAGTGTGAAATGTGTGGGGGCAGCAGGGTCCACAGAAAGTTGCACAGGCTGTGGGGTCTTGTAGCTCACACAGCGCGGTGACACGTTTGACGGTACAACACGTTTCCACATTAACACCACAGCGCAATCAGGCACTTCTCTTGTGTCTACTGAAAAGTAGCATTTATCACAGCACTGTGCTGCTCATAAGGTAACAATTAACACATGCTGATTTACAGGCAATGTCGCGAAGTCAAAAGGCATAGAAGTTGGTTCAAAATAAGAATCGTCATAATTGAAGGACAGGTTTGACAGTTTAAACTTGTGTTTAATTATAAGGAAAGGGCAGGAAACTCAATCACAGCTGGAGAAAGTGAAATGGAATCACAGACCCCGCTTGAACCTCAGGTTTATCCCAATAAACTGAACTTGATCAAAGACTATATAAAAAAAAAAAAAAAAAAAAAGCATGGCTCTGCACATTAATCTAACAAACACATAAAACCAGACTGGCTCAGCTCTATAAATTAAACTCTGGCTGCAATAATGCTGATCAGGAGAAATTCTGCCAGCATTGGCTCAAGCTGCCTCTGCATGTCTGAAGTCTTGTTATCCCCTTGTCTTCATGTGGAATGGTGTGATCTGTTCCCCTCTTCTTGTGCAGCCTGGAGTTGTTTTTCTTTTGTTAGCAGGATGGCTCAATGATGGATTTGCAAAGAGGCTGTTTACAAGAGAGTGTAGAGCATTAAAGAGCTGCCAGAAGGTCCATTACCATAACTGTTTAAATCAGACGCACAAAACGTATGCGCCCAAAATGAAGGTGTTTCTCGCATTAATCTGCCACATCTGCCTTTGGTCCGACAATTAGTCCCCTCTCATCCCATCCGCCTCTCACTCAGTGGCCTGTGTTTGTAAAAAGATAAGACATGGAGTAGCAGTTATGTGGTGCCCAAAGTCTCTGCTGAGGCAGCAGCTTCCAGAGACCCCACCAGGATTCAGAAAATAATTGTCAGTCTTGTATATTATAACGGAGTTTGTGCATGGCGTTACTGTGAGGTCTTGCAGACGTGGGGTGAAGCTCCAGTTTACTTCTTCTTTTTTTCTCTCTCTCTATCAACACATGGCTCCAGTGCTGATTTAAAGCCTTGTAAAAATGTCTCATTTTTTAAACACTGTTTGCATGCGAGCCCCTGGAAGACATTTCATACTCAGCAGATTTACATTATGGCCATTATTATGATTTTATGATGCGGAAGCCTTAAAAACTATTTCCCTAAAAAATGCTTGGGAGAGTATTGGCAAGGGTAAATATTTGCCTACGCTGTGTCTGAGTTAGTTCTCCCACCTAAAAGCCAGAAGGTCCCAGATTCAGACATCAGCGGCCACTTTTTTCGAAGAGATAAAAGCCTCTCTGAGCAGGGGTTAATGACATGTTTGTCCCTGACCCAAAATCAATCACTCAGCTTTAAGTGGACTTCCCAGAATTTAGAGAAACAATAAAAAACAAAGTGCCTTGTGAATAGATTCCGTACCAGTTTTCAGGAAATCACGACAAATTCTCCCAGAGTTTCATGTCCATCACCACTCTGCTGTGATTGCAGATTGAATGGATTTGTACGCTGCTAACTGTAAGGATAAGACTACAGGAGTGGATTAAAATGGAATTAGCCTTTACTTTTCCTTTTCCCTTGCCATTATCTTGTGTTTTTGAGACATTACACCATGTTTTGTCAAAACTTCACAGCACTTTCCATAGACATTTTTCTCTGTCTGCTTCATGTCTTAGAGATCCTGGAAGCACTATTTGAAGCAACGCAATGCAGCTGAGACAAATAAAGCATGTGAATTGATTCCTCCATCACCTGGATAGGCTGTTGATTTTGGGGGAGAGTTATCGTTGTTTTTCTAAGTGTGGCGTGGAGATTTGCTGGAGGGCTGAGTGATCGATTCAGCCGCCTGGAGCATCCTAGTGTGTTTATACATGGCTTGTATGGCAGCTTTCATAAGACATTTACCCCATGATTTGCGATGAGCTTATGTGTGAATAATTAATGGCAATTAATCCTTAATTACAGTAATTAGGCAAGTCACAGGAAATTAGGCTGCAGCTGGAGAAGCCCGTGCCTAGGAAAAGGGAGGACCGGGGCTGAGAGAACGTGCCATTTAGTGACAGTGGAGCTGTGGTGCAGGATTGTGTGGCAGGCCTTGCTTGCCAGCAGAGATAAGAGTATAGGAAGACACAGATGCTGCTGACCAGTGAACCTTTCAGTGGTAAGCCAGGGTTGGAAAGCAATCACAGGCACAGAGCACCAATACACCCAATAAAACCCAACAATAAATGTCCCAGCAGTGTAACCTATGACCTCGCCGGCGCTTAAATTTCCTTGTTTGCTCCAGATTACATACTAAGAAGTAGTGAACCACTTCAACGGCTTGTGACTGATGAGCTAACAGTAATTGGTGAATGCTACACACGGTTCTCCTTTTTTCTTACTTTTATAAAACTAGATTTACCACTTATTGGGGCCCCTGAGGCTGCAGACTTTAGCACCCAATGAGCTCTTAACACAGAGTTTATGAATCTGCTGTGGCTGGAAGGAGGGACACTCCAAGAAATATCTATTTGTACCTCTAATAAAACAATTAGCCTGCTTAGAATTATTAAAGGAAACTACAGCCGGCAGAGTTGTTTGGTTGCTGATTTCATTGTTTGGGTAATGGCGGGAGAGATTAGGTGGATCTGTTCTAGGCAAAGACGGAGCAGAAGAATAGGGACGAGGCTCTCTGTGTCTCGCTCGGAACTCATTTGTGCTTTTCCATGCTTGCCTTGATGAATTTCCGCTTCTTTCTGCTCCTGTTGCTTTCAATTACACTCTTATTCACAATCCTAATTGATATGCCAGTCTCAGTAGATGAACCATGGACTTTTTACAGTCCATTTTTCTATTCTTAGACTAACGTTTCTCCATGACAAAGTGGGACTATGGAGATCACAGATGTGAATTTTCTAAGCCTTTTGTTTTCGCGCGACGTTATTTTATAACATTATAACAAATGTGTTGCTTGATTGAAAACATTTAAATGTGATGTGATTTTAATCGATCACACATATTCTCTTATGGGGCCCTGTGAAAGATTAGTTTTAAAATAACTCACAGACTTTTGTGGTTCCCTCCGCCATTATCAGTTCCCACAATCGTCACCTCCTTTCATGCATTGCATACTTTCTCTTTCCATCTTTCTTTTTTTTCCCACCAAAGGACTTTTTAAGCTAACAGGGAACGTAAGTGAGTTGAGGAGG
Organism: Etheostoma cragini; assembly: GCF_013103735.1. Taxonomy (NCBI): domain Eukaryota; kingdom Metazoa; phylum Chordata; class Actinopteri; order Perciformes; family Percidae; genus Etheostoma; species Etheostoma cragini. The sequence goes on from NC_048411.1 coordinate 17,362,518, forward strand.
CATCCAACTGTGATATTACATTAACCCGTAGTGCTTGGCCATGTCTGTCAGTGACTGCAGAATAAAGAGAACATGCTCTGCTCTACTCTTTAGCCTTCGCAAGTGCTATTACAAATAATGAGGATCTATAGTAAGATAAAAGACGCTCTCCTTGCTCCTGAAATCTGAACAGCCGCTCATATTACACCACCAAATACTATAGCGAGGCTCATTGGTGATGCAAACACAACCATAAGTAAATTGATTAGTGTTTGCAGTTTGCATTATTTTATAAATTGCATTTCTTCACAACCAGATATGGCCTTTTGCTATGCTATGCACTCATAGTGTATATGTAATGAAATCTTTTAATCAGAGCTCAATGGCCATGTTATGTTCCTCAGCAATTCAATAAGCAACGGCTCTGCTGTCGCACTCAGAGGCCCTTAGCTCCTCCTTTATGTATAACACAAGCAAGAAACCAGCGAGCGCTTGGATATTACAGCACCTGAACACCAGCAAGGCTCCTCGCTAACAGTGACAAGGTCAGCATTTTGTACAGGCCCTGCACATACATTCCTCACTATAAGTAATATAAATGAGGTTGTGTTAGCCCTAAACTCACAGCATGTTGCCTGTAAGCTAAAGGGTAACTGCGCAACAGCAACGCCTCCGAATCTCCTCCTGATCAGGGCGGACTGTACATAGCCTCCATGGAAGTCTGCAGAAAGAAAGATGGAGCCACCTGTTTGAAACACCTGTCCTGTATTAAGTAGACATGAAAAGGGAGAGGGAAGGGGGAATAACATGCAGCAAAGGGCCGCAGGTCAGAACCAAACCTGCGGCAGCTGACTATGCTATGACTGAGCCTTTGAATAAGGGCGCATGCTCTACCAGATGAGCCACCGATGCAACCCCAGTATGGAGGTTTTTTAACAAAATTCAGCAAAGTAAACTTTTGGTTTAATTTAGAAACTGCTAGATTTGTTTTGTTTTGTCCGTGATAAATGTGACAGAATGCAGTTTACGCGCAGCATTAGCATGGATCTGGAGATGAGTCTAAATGTGTTGAGCGTACAGCTTTAAGTGGGAGCAGCCGAGTGTGTGCTGTTATGGGCATTCTTCTATCTACAGTGGTGTTTACTCACACTGGCAATTAATTATTAATGCTGAAGCACTGAGAGGTTACAGTGATATGGCGCTCAGGCTTTCCAAGCACTGTCTATATATGAAGAGTCAACACAGTATGAGCTTCAAAGCAGCCCTCTGCAATGCTTTAGACTCTCGCGGAGAATGCTTATTACAGTTGAAATGTTTTTTCGAGGAGCCCCAGATATTCTTTGTGAATGCTGGGAAATATGGAGTATTTTTTATTATTTTTTATTTGTTTGTCTATATCAAAAGACACCCGAACAAAGTAACAGTCAGCATTTGCAGCTTTACTTGGCGCAGTTCACAAGCGAGAACTTGTTTTGCGAAAAAAAAAACAAAAAAAACTGTGAAGATTCTACTCGGAGCGTAGATGCAGCCATTTAACAGTCCAAGAATACAACTCATCATGTGTGACATGTGCACGGCCCATGCAAAGCTAATCAATTTTTCCCATTAATTTCCGAGATGGGATGTCCAAGTATACACGTAAGCCTGTGAGTGTTTTAATAATGAGCCTGGAGATAAACATCAATTGGCAATCTGCTCCTTTTGAGGCGTCTTTGTTGCCTGCAGGGCCCTGCTGACGACACCTCTGTAGATCTTCTAATGGAGGAGGACCTGTAAGGCTATCCCCTGGCCTTCGCCTGACCCCTTTGTGGAGCTGAATTCTTCAGATGGTTGCAGGATCAAGTCACTTAATCTGTAGCACAGACTAGGGCCTGAAAAAAAGGACAGGGAGGGCATGGGAGAGGGAGGAGGTAGGAGGGAGGAAGGAGGAGGAGGCGGGGTTGGGGGGGGGGGCTGGGGGGGGGTAGCAGACAAGCGCCTTTACTCTGTCTTTTCTCTGTAAAGAACTGCAAATGTCTGCCTGTTCTGTTATGCACCATTGTTTCATACAGGAGCTGAAAATAGACAGAAACAGTGTAGCAGACAAGCTATGGCAGGCGCTGCGTTTTATTACCGCCAGACCATAGACTCAGACATTAGTGAATATGGCTCATTAAATGGCATGGAATGTTACCATTTTACATAATTCCTCCTGTATCGTTGTTGTAAATGAAATCCTGTTTCTGTCTCCGACTGCACTCCAGTCACTCTACAGCCATTACAGCTTTCCCATCAGACCCTAGCACTTCTTGAAAGCAGCTATCTATAATTTCAGGTCTATGTCACACGCACACACACACACACACAAAACGTGTGCTGTACAAGCCTAATGGTTTGACGTGGTTGATGTGGAAAGGATGTAGCGCAAATAGGAGGAAATCTGAAGAAAGATTTGAGAATTAGGGAATGATGTATTCCAAGGGCTGGAGAGACCCTGGGTGGGCAACAAATATAAATAATGTATGTGGCAGGCCTCCTTGAACATAAGCTGGAATTTGCCGCCGCACTTTTTGTTCTCAATCACCTTGATGAAACAATCCCGCAGCAATGGCTGCGTGAATGAGACCACTGACAAGCTGATTTTCCACCCGTGGCATGAGGCTGCTTTCTCCACTTAATGTTCTCCGATAAAGTGTAGCACAGAAGTAAACTAGGAGAGCCTCCACTCCTGACACATGTGACAGTATTTGCATCAATTATGCAGTCTACGGGTGAGGCGGGAGGGAGCAGGGAGGAGATGGGAGAGAAAAGGGTTTGTGACAGACGCAGAGGCAGAAATGAGAATTTCTCTTTAAAATGTGTTCTTCATAAAATAGCATTCGAGATCATTTAAATGAAAGCGGCTGCAGCGGTGAACTCGACAATGCAGCAGCAAAGTCTGCAGAGCGTTTTGACACTTCAGACTTTGGCGAACAGAGTACAGTATAATGGAGAGTTCTTTGTCTTCTCTGTATTCACTGTACACTGAATACCTACCCCAAAGAGTAGTGGAGGAGACAGTGAAATGAGGAGAGAGACTGGGTTAGAGCTTAGCGGGAGGGTTATTGCTGAATTTAACCAAAGGAGTTGGATGTGCAAGGTCAAATAAATAGTGCCCTGCTAGAGCTGGCCTAACCGAGAGAACACACACTCTGCTTAATGCGCTCCATTAAGATTCCAAACATAAGAGGCTTTTCAGAAGGCAGATTCTAAGAAAAGAAAAACGTGTTTGAAGATTTCATAACGTGCTGGCTAACAAGAATTTTCAGCAACGTGTGTGAAAAACTATATCTGCGATCCATGAGTCGATGAATCCCCCCTAATAGCACAGCAGTAGAGGGAGAAAACCTGCTTTTTGAAAGACGGAATAACTTTTAAAACATGTCCCAGTTTCTAACAGCAGCACAACATTTCATTTCACTGTGTCCAACCCCATTTCACATCCTGGTTAAGTACACTAACAAATCTGCTGTGCCATGGTTTTCTAACCTTTCATACGCATTTTAATCCACACTAGGACATACGTAAAACACACACACACACGCACACACGCACACACACACACATACACACACACACGCTTTGCATGGCACTATCTTTGTGAGGACCAGTCATTGACATAATGGATTCCCTAGCCCCTTACCCTAACCTTACTATGACAACTAAATGCCTAACCTTAACCATTACACTGACCCTAACCATAACCTAATTCTAACCCTAATCCTAAAACCAAGTCTTAACTCTCAAACAGCCCTTCAAAGCTGTTGGGACCACACAAGTATACTGCACTCCCAGTTTTTGGACCCCACAAATATAGTTAAACAAGAACACACAGACAAACACACACACACACACACATACACACACATATACACACACACAGACACACACACAGAGAGTCACATCACCAGGCCTGTCACTGCCTTTTATCCGTCGTCAACCTTCAGCCGTATGGTTTATCCGTAGTGACACTATAGCAAAGTGCTTGACTGCTTTTTGCCAACAGACTGCAACACTTTAACTGTACTTAGTCATGCATCATTATGGCAGACTCAAAGCGGTGTGTCTGGGAACGCCTGCAGATGGTGGAGGCTGAACCATTTGGAAAGGAAGCCTCTGTGACAATGATGCTTATTGCATGAGTAAGTGTGTATGGACACTGGGGTGTATCTATACTAGGGGGGGCAGTGTTAATAAAAAAGGGTCACTGCAGCTAATTCAACAGGCTAGAGAAATCAGTATGAGTTTGTGAGATATGATATATGGATTCTACATGCAAGTCTTTGTTGGAAGGATGCTTTTATGTGTGTATTGCTCAGTCATTGTTTACGCCAATCGATGCCGACTTTGTGAAATGCACCCTCGCCTCTGTTCTTCATAGAGATTTAACCCTCTTTGCGTCACATTTTTTTCACCACTTTGTTCTCCTCTTCAAACCTTCCTTTTGGCTGAGAATGTGATAGCGTTAACTGTCACTTGTCACTTTCCCTTTATTTCAACAGATGACAAAGCTTTTACATTCAGTATTCTGCTCCACACGTGGGTGTTTTCAACAGATCTCTTCCGCTATTGAAAGATAAATGTTCACTTCATTCAATAGAAACCTCATTCAAGGTTCATTCAAAGCCTGACTTCTTTATTCTTTAAGGAAATGAAGAAACCATTAACGAAATATTCACTCACGGAGAAAGAAGAATCTTATCTTTATTCCGCATGACCATGCAGAGCCATATTCCTTTTGACATCATTATGTAAACCAATTTCTCTTTCATATCATTTCCGCTGGGCTGCATTACCACATCTATACACTCGCTTCTTTATTACAAAGTAGGTGGCCCAGAGGAAAATATATGCATTCGTACCCTATGGCATGAAATATGCATATAGGTAGCCTCATTTCATCTCCAATCTGTGTTATTCCTTTCAAAGATCACCGCTGCCTGCAGTCCCTCTTTAATATTTAATTTGACAACTTTTAAATCTGTCTTTATGCGATGATGAAGTAATAGTCAGCTGTCACGAAAATTATTGAATTATAGAATGGGGTTGAAGTGACTCATAGGTTGTAGGCTTCATTCTTTGTTTTGCCTCAGTCCTAACATGAGCTTGAGGGAAAGAATATCCTTCCACACACTAATTCATCTTTCATCTTTATTCATCTTTTCTCCAAGCCCCCCCCCCCCGCAGTTCACAAGGCAGAGCTATGTATAACATTCATACATCATTCATACTTTGTTTACTAGCTTTAAAGTTTGAAGTGGATCAAAATAACACAGCCTGTTGGTGAAGTATTTAAAAGACAGAGCATTTAATTGTGTCTCCATGCTACTTGCTGCTTTTTTCCAAAGCCCCTTTCGCTTATTAGCGGGAACCACAGAGCAATGATAATTACTCCCAATCTTTTCTTAGCTCTTCTGATCTTTAATGATCAGAGATTATCCATCACGCCGGCAGAATAATTAGCGGGGATGTCGCCGCAAACGAGCCGCCCGGCAGATGCAAGCACACCCACGAGGTGAAACGCGCCGTGGCCTTTTTAGCCTCAGCCAGGTGACCGAAAAAAAAAAAATGGTTGTGGACAACAAAACAAATAAATAACGGAGCAACTTAAATGAACGGTGCAGCAGATGAATGATCTGCTCCTGCTCCACTCTGTAGCCCCATGCACCTCTGCTGGCCTATCTGGCAATCTGGCTATGTTGGGCTCCCACTGTGGAACAGCATGGCACTGGGAGTTGTAGTAGCCAGTCCCCCCATAGCCCAAGGCTGCCTTTACCTTTGCTATGCTACTCAAGGTTAAAGGCATCCCAGTTGGGGGTTCAACAGTGTTGTGCTCAGATCCGAATGGCTCTTATTTTTTGATACTATCTGCCCTGTACAGAGTGAACCTGGAGAACTACACACAACTGTTTGGATCATTTATTTAAATGTACAACGCAGATTTTATAGTTCACTATTCCTGCTGTAAAATTTCCAAAGCAGACTTTAAAATCCCCACACCACTGTAATACTCTTATAAAGTAGCAGCGGTAAGTGATTCAAACCGTTTTACTGTGAGGATCTGCTGTTGGCCATACACAGCTTTTGCTGACATTCATTTTGAAACCACTCGGAGCACTTGCGACTCCGAGTAACAATGCTGAGGGAAAAGTGCCTGCTGAGCTCTACAGTGAATATACCTCTGACCCAGACCGAGGAAAGGGAGATTTATGAAATCCACATGTTTAATACATTTCATTTTGTCCAAGGGATTTGTATTGCTTACCACAGTATTTTGGGGCTGAAACACTCTGTATAGTCACAGCTTGTATTGTCTGAGGAGAATAAACCCTGTCTGCTTCTGGCTGCTGAAGATTTGTTTTATGGCACCTCCTTTTGCCTTACACACATCAGCCATGCTGTCTGAGGTATTGCATTTTATTGTGCTGAGGTGTTAGTTATACACATCCGTAATCTTTAATGCATAATCCCCTTGGAAATCCGCTACATAAATGAAAAAGATAACCTGCGTATCGGTGTTTGACAGAAAAAAAGAGATAGCTAGGTCATTTAATAAAGGATTGACGCTGGCCCCAGTGTGATACGGTGTGTGACCTCTGTGCATTCATTGTGTAGCACGGAGCAGGTGAGCCACTGCTTTTACAAGAGTAGTTCTTACTATTCTGAAAAAAGCCCATTCGGGGAGTGACAAACAGAATGCGCCATATGGATTAAAGCGCAGCAAGGGTAGTCACTGAAATATTTGCTTTCCCAAAGTGTTGACACAGTGTAAAAAAAAAAAGAAGCGGAACCACAGCAGCGCTTTCCCACTGTAATCAGTTACCAGTTATCGCAGCGAAGTGTTTGCCTACCTAATGGCGTTTCCATTTTGTGTGTGAGTCTGTGTGTCATGGGCTTCCCATTTGGAGCACAGGCAGGAAAAGGATCTACCTTTTCATACAGTAAGTGGCGGGCCTGGCGGGGCTCAGTGTTTGTTCTGTCCGTGAGAATCAACAACAAAAGACAAACTGATGAATTGAGTGGGAGTAAGAGAAGTTTTAAAAAACCTCAGAATGTTGTCAGTCGCTGCTGCAAGAAGCGTGGAGTTTGTTTAGGAGCTGACCACATCCAGTCATAAATACTCTGCCCAGGGAACGCTTGTTTTACATCAAAAATGCACTTGAGTGTAATGTTGACAGATATAGCTTGTGACGAGTGATAGTCAGAATGTATGAGCGCCCATTATGCCGCTGTCAACCTCTGGTGCCAGACTGAAAATAAGCAGTTCACCTCTGTTTTCATTCAGGAGAGTGCAGCAGACAGCACCGGCTTCTCCGCTGTATTTATTGACTTGTTTTACTAGCCTGAAACAGGGTGCTTTTATACGGGCCTGCTCAGTCTTAAGACTCTCCAGACATTTACATTATTCCTGACTGAGTTACACACACGTATAAAGGAGCACGTCCGCAGGCTAGGTTAGATATATTCTCCCTTTCCACCTCCCTTTCTCCCTTGCATTCATACACACTCATGCACCATTTTATTATCCCACCATTTTAGATATTGTTACACTGTACTTTACTTCTATTCCAGCTTTATTTTCCCAACTCTGAATCATTTGTGCTTGTGCAAGTTTTTGTATTCAGGCTAATAAAATGGCTTTCTCTATTTTAAAAAGTGCATTAAAAAAAAAACTAGCAAACATGTTCGAATACTGAAAAAGATCAGTTTAAGGGGGAACTGATCCAGTTGTGTAAACGCATAGATTCAAGAAGGCTCTAAAAATCATCTTTCGCTGACTAATCTGCACAACTGCAGTGGAAGATAATGAATGCCAGCACCAAAGCCACAACCAACCCCACACCCCCCCCACCCCCCCCACACACACACACTCACACACATACACACACACCGAGCATAAACCTCCTGCAGTATTTAGATGATATTTCATTTTAGAATAAACCTCTTTTCTCTCCCACTGTGAAGATATTGAACTCTTTCACACAGATGTCATCTTAACCAAAGCTTATTAAAAAGATGGACATCAAAGTTGTGGGTACCCATTTATCTTATAGCACTCTAATTGGCCACCACAGGCAAGAGAACAACTAACTCCAAAATAGGAGGCGTCGAGTGGTTGGGCTAAAGAAGAGGATGTCTGAAGACCTCTCAGTGGATTCATTGCCAATAAATCCTCTCGAATAAAAGCAGGGCTTTTCTTGAGGCGGGTGGAAGGGAGGGGGCTATGGAATTTTGCAAATACATTATGAAATGTGATACGCTGAATTAACTGAACACTTATGGCCACAGGGTTTGGGTACTTTGTTCTGGTGTGTTTTTTTATTTTTATTTTTGTGTGGCTACGTTGTCCTGCGCCTGCAACTTCAATGTTTGCTTGACACGAGGCAATACACTGTGAAAAGGTCAGACTGCACGGTAGCCAGGACTGAACGGAGAATTCATTCTGCCAACTCTAAAACTGCATTGTTTTGAATGGAACTGATTATTTAGCCAGAGTTACTAATACTCCATCGAACACCATACACACACACACACACACATACTGTACATATATACACACACACACAGACACACACACACACACACACACACACACACACACACAGGCCTGAGGTGAATAATGTATTATGTTTTCCACTCAAGTGGGCAATAAAACACAAAAATAAAGTCATTAATTGTTCACATACAGTAACCAAATGCTATCAAGAGCCTGTGCTCTCATTAACCTGGCACCTAATTATCTGCCTTCAGTCTGAGTCCTGACAAGCCCCACCGTCTGAACCCGCAGCTCGGCTGTGATGTGTTGTGTCGTGTCAGCACTCGCCAACCGCAGCCAAGGCACCATTATGTAGAGAGAAGACAATAGCTCCTCGCAGCGAAGGCTCCCTCTGCACGCGCCACCACAATGTTCCTCCTGTTAATGCCTTCCCTTCCAATTAAATCTGCAACTGTTAATTATTGTAATTATGAGGGTGAGCTCCCAGCTCTACCCCCCATCCCCCTACGCCCGCCCGCCCCTCCCTCGCCGGTGTGCGGAGACGCTACGGGAGTTGTTGTGTTGCTTCAGTGGCGCCTCGTCTCTGCTCCAGTGAAGCCCTAGCAGGGAATTGGATGTGGAGGGGGACTTGGTGCACATGACAGGGGTGACGTGAGGGAGATTGCACTGTTCATCTTGGATAACTGGGCGAGCAAGTCACAGCCCATGGCCACGCCTCCAGTCTAACTCATTAAATGGTGTGTAAAAGTACATGCTGGGAATAATTAGCACCAAATAACCTTTTTTTGCTACATTGTTCGCCGGAGTATCGTACAACACAAACATGGTTGGAGAGTCATCTATAGGTGTACAATGAAACAATGGTCAAATAAAATGAGGTAGATTTATACTCCCAGCGGTCATTCAGTCACTTTGAAAACTTTGCAATTATTTCCCTCTTTTCTAATGGTAATGCAAGACTCTATTCATGCCCATGTTTCTTTGAGAGACACTTTGCGATGGATCCAATGTGATGTGTTGAGTCTAAGGAGAGCTGAAAAAGAGTGGATGGCAGGCCGGCTGCCTGTTAAGTCTCTGCATGTCTCAACATCCTCTTTGGCCTGCTTCTGTCACAAGCTGTTGTTTATCCCCGACCTGATCTGCACAGCAGTCCTTGCACTGCACTGTGCAGACCTAGCAGTAACCTGCGACATCAGGCTCAGGATTCTTGCAGTAAGAGCACTCTTGTCCAGGTGCGTGCAAACTAAGCGACACTGGAGGTGGATGTGTTTTTGTGAGCTTCAGCAGTCTTCACCAAGAGATGCCTAGAGAATCCACACGTCAAGAGCAGTCTTGGTATAACCTCAGTTGCCTCGTAGCAGAGTCCTTACACGCTAGCGCAGCTAGCAAAGGACTCTGCCTTTACAATTTGGAGCTGAATTTTCTTCTATAAAAGACACTGAAGGAAATAGCAGCTCCTTCTGCTTCAGGCAATGCAGCCTTTTCGTGGATACACTGCAAAATCTAAATGATGGACTGTCAACTCTCTTGCAGAAATGCCACTGCAAAGAATAATCTCTCTGGCAGTGGATCATGGTTCGCTGTATGCTACCAATGCCGTTTCTTTGTTTATGCGTGCATGTAGCCATGTAGCCTTTACACGCATGCATGCAGACATGAGTGTATGCACACGCACAAACACACACACACACGCACAGAGAAACACACAAGTGCATAACACAAAGTGCTTCAAGTCTAAATCCTTTTTTTTGGGGGCGCATACAGTGAAATATATGGGCTTAATAACGTGACTAACATTATTTTTTCCACCTCTAGCCTTTAAAATAATGCATGCTTGGCTTAGTGTCTGGATGAAGTTTTGCCTGCGTGTTTGCCTGGTTATCGGTGTGTACAAGACCTGCTGTGTGACCTGGTTTCATGCAATCTCCATCTTCTAATTAGGAGGCTGCAGAAAGGCTGGAACGAGAGGAGGAGTGATTAGTTGCCTTTGGGTATTTCATAAGTGGCTTTCAGTGCCACATTTGCATTATTTGCTTGCGGTCTGAATAACAAATCAGCCTACCTTTGCAGCAAATTGAGGCTAGCAGCTAAAGACCATCAGTACATGAAATATAAAATGAAACAGAAAAAAAAGAAATAAGCAAAACACGCTAACACAATATAGGGGTATCAAGTGAAATATTGAATCACGAGACAGAATAACTGTCTCAGGCGGTCCACGTCTACATACGGCACTTATATTAAAATATTCTTTGACTATTCCACTGAGTATATTTTCATCTTAGATTTCACTCCACCGTGATTGCGGCTCATTCTGTGACTAGCAGAGCATGTGAACCATGTGAGCCCTATGTTGGAGCCCCATGCTGTATGTGTCCTGTAGGGTCAGTCAGTGTGCTGATCTGTAGCGGAGGTCCTGTCCACTCGTTTGGCCAGTCTCCCCGACCGCTGCGTGCGGCCGCCACCGCCAGGCCTGGTCAGCCATCACTACAGCACTTGGCCATTTGCCCACATTGAGTCTTAGAGGGCAGGAAACAAAGCGGAAACTCACATGTCACACATATAAACACATCACACACGCACACACACCCACACGAGCACAGCGAGTGACGTTGGCTCTTGTTTACCCAGCCCTCCTATCCTCCCTCGCTCCCTCGCTCTCCTTTCATCCTCTCCCTCTAGTCTCATGTTGTGTGTCACTTCCCACAAATGTCAGTGCCACCATGGGACAGTGATTAATTTTGGTGTGCTTGGCAAAATGTCTTCAAGATGTTTGTTTAGGTTGTCTTTTTCCCACCCCCTTCACTCAACCCCATTCCTAGCATGTCTTGGGTGAGTGGGTTGAGAGTGACAAGCCCCCCCCCCACGTCACAGGAAAAAGGGTGTGTGTGTGTGTGTGTGTGTGTGTGTGGGGGGGGGGGAATTATCATCATCATCATCGACAAGAGACAAAGGCTACCTGAACTGACAGAGATCTTCTTTCCTGACCAGAGCCACTCTGCACCAGCACCACCTCCATGCTGCTGTCTGTTTAGTGTGTGCTGGTGGTGTGTGATGGGAGAAGTCTTGACCTAGCACTGAGGGGCTGTAACACTTCACTGTCAGCGCGGCTGATTAGCTTATCACTCACTGCACTGGGAGGAAATACATCATCATTCTAGACAGGGATTCCCCAGTTTAGGGCCCATTCCCTGTTGCCATTTACTCTGCATTTAATCACCTGTGTCCCCTCCAGTTTTTCAGCCTCACCCCTGGAGCCAATCCTTTCAAAGACAACATTCTTCCTTTCAGGCGTGTTTGTAGTGAATTCAGAACAGCAACATTACGTGTGTGAAAGCACTGCTCTATGTTGCGTAAAAATGCGTAGATATTTGCAAAAGCAAACACTGCATTCAATGAGCCACCTTCCCCAAATGATTCTCTTCAGCTCACTCAACAAAGAAAGTGAAACTCAAAGTGGCAAATGTGCTTTTGCTTCCCCACAGTGTGGTATCAGGTATGGTAATTACTCCGCCATTAACGTTGGGAATAGTTAATGTGTATTAATGTGTTAATGGCATGTTAATTACTGTACATGCTGGAGAGAGAGCCCGCAGGCATTCTCTCAGATTCTTTTGTGCCATGTGGATGTAGGCCAAGCTTAAAAAAGCCTTTAAGAACAGCAATGAAAAAGGATGCTTATGTTTCATTTGTCAGAACAAAAGATTTCCAATGGTAATTTGATCCAGCTCCCCCCGCTCCTGGAGCTGAAAGTCACTGATCCAGGCGCCACGACAAAAGAGATGATATGAAGTCAAAGGAGACGTGGAACGCGGCTGCAGTGACACTGGCCTCTTTGTGAAATGGATACTCTAAGCCCTCTGTAGTCTCTAGTGTGCTGCTTTGGCAGAGGGTTTTAATAACACGGTGGATTAGAAGCCTTGGATCCTGAGTGCCAAGCTAGAGTTAAAGCTCACCTTGGACGAGCCTCAGTAACAGGCTAGATGCCACGGTTCTCCTCCCCCTCCCCCTCCTCCTCTGAGCCGCCTCCCTGCTCACACCGTCTACTCTGCGGATTTAAGAGAGATGACCTTTGCAAATATTGACAGAAAATAAATTCTGTTTCGATTAGTTAGCTTTGGAAGACCTTTGCCGATCAATGCAATTAGACGAACAGCGTGTCGATATACGTGGCCGGATCTTTTCACTGGGAGCGCCGGTGAGGAGAGGGGGGCTGCAGGAGATCAGGGTTACTTGTGATGAACAGGATGTTTTTTGGAAGCATCGGCGGAAGTAACAGCGACACGGTGCGTATCGTCAAACCCGGGTAAACAGACAGGACCAGATTCTGAAGCCGCAACATTTGAAAATGTCACAGAAAAGCATTGTGAAATTTCAGTGACAAAAAATACGCCCAAAAGTCAAATCTCTGGCGTTATCTGCACGATGCACTGCTATTCTTATGTATGGTCTGGCATCTGACAGTGCATTCAGTGCAGCAGAATGAAGTGGAGAAGCCCAGAGCCGATCCTTCCCTCTTCAGCAGGCCACATTAACCCAGCAGGGCTCTGCCTTTATGGCTCTCCTGCTCACACTTCAGTGATGAGAGTAAACAAGCAGCGGGCCAAAGGTCAGCTAAGCCCACAGAATAAAAGAGGGCACAGGGGGGAAAAAGAGGTGGGAGGAAAAGGAGAGCGGCCCGAGGCAGTGCTCAGATCACTGTCAGGGCTTCAAGCAGGGAATGATGTACGAGACAACAGCCCAGAACCGGAAATGATTATAAACAGAGAACAGGGGAGAGTATATGAGGGGAAAAGGGCTGTGTTGTCTTTATGTGTCAAATTTGTTACTTCCTCGGATCTGATACTGACGGTGAAACCTGTAAAAAATGAAAAGAGGAGCCGCCCCTGACTGATAGGGATGGATTAATCACAGTGTCTCCTTTTGTCTCAGCCACAGAGGAGAAATGAGGAACAATCATATAGGCAAGTGCCTTTTTGTCCCACCCGCTCCACCTGTATTGTTGAATGACAAATGAGGCAAATTATGGACATGTTGCGTTATTTTAACAATTTCAGATTTTTTTTTCTCTCTCTCGTTCTTCTACATCATTAAATTCGTTCACGTAATGAAGTGAGCCGGCATCATCAGAGTTATTTGAAATAACCAGACCATGTATAGATTTTTCATTCTTAAGTTCCAACTGCTCGCAGGCTTTACCAAGGTGACACGACTCCCGTACTTTCCCTTTCGCACTGAAATTAATCCCACTTTGACTGTGGAGGTGGATTAAAGCTCGACTCGGGTGCCCAAACTTGTTTTAATACCCATATCATCAGACAAAAACAGGATAAAGATTTGAGCAGGCAAGCAGCATTGGCAGTGCTAGGATGTGACTGTGGCTTTGCAAAGTTACTATACAGATTTGTCAACCACACAGCAAATTAAAGATATTATCTTGCTCAAGCCTATTTTGTGAAAGTCGTGTGATGATGCCGAGCTTAGACAGTGAATCCGCAATCTTTAGCTCCACCAACAAAGGTGCACAGCGAGACAGAGATATATTGCACCTTTTTTTCATCTTCTTTTTTTCTGTAAGCTATGTTTTCTTATTTTTCTAATTCTTTAGTATATGAGACGGACGCATCATCCCTGCCAACATGTGTGTTATGAATGGCCAGCCATAGCTGCTGTGGCACAAATACACCCTGGTGGACTACTGCAGGGCCGTCTGCTACTAGGGGCCGCACAGTAATCATTTTTATCCTGCTGATTTCCCAAATAGAAATGGACACGTATGATAAAAATGTCACAGCCACTTGGCATGTCAGTGGACTAACAGGATTACATGTCACTTTCTAATGTCTCACTCTGTTTTCCTTTGCCTTGAATGACCACATTATTGCACACAGGAACTTTGAGGTAATATATGGAAAGAGACTAGTAGCTCTTTATGGCCTGTGATTATTTAGCTTGAAAGAAACCAGTGATTTATGCCCATTTAGCTGGAAAGCCCTGTAAATCCCCTCAGCTGCTTTTCCCTGGATATAGAGTGAGTGGAGTGAAAGTGACAACTGGGTTTGGTGTGGAAATGTACGCTGCGTCCCAGAGTTATATTTAATATACCTGACATGAAAAACATACCTACCTACTTACCACCACCCGCAGCACAAAGTGCAGCCCACTGAGCTTGAGCTGAATCAGAGAGTGGGAGTAAATACTGAATTAGGAAAATATGAGCTGTAGTGGCAGACAAACCACCAGCTATTAGAGCATGTTGAGATATGTAGCCATGCAGGCTGGTCAGTCAACATTTGAATCATGTGCCATTTTGTTTTCATGCTGCACAAACTGGAATAAAAACAGCCGAGCCTGTCCAGAACGAGAGCTTTGGGTGGAGTTGCGCAGATGCAGTGTGATGTGGATGAGGGTTAGTGGAGCAGCGGCATATTGTCCACATGGATGGCTTGGCTTGGCTCTGCAAGCCTGATAGAGCCTTGTCCAGCATCTCAATGTCTCCAACACAAATAGCCACATTCATCCACTCCTCTCACACCATTACACCTCAAAGACCCAAAGCCAGCCGATCCATAAATAGAGGCAAATTTGTTTTTTCAGCGGCACTGCAGTCGAACAAAACACCAAGCATCAGGGAAGGGGCTACAATATAGTGCATTTCTTAATTTGTTTTACTCAAGAATGTATTTATAAGGAAGACAGAAAGAAGAAAAAGGTTTTCTCTGTAGTATTTCGTCCAGGGGGTGGTGTGCAGGGTCAGTCGGTCAAAGCGTGGTAAAGGGGCTTCTCTGATTGCATGCCTACTGGCTGACACAATAGAGCCACTAATCTTCTTATTTAGAATCCAGTTGCTGGCCATATCTTAATGAAGCTGTAATGAGCTGTTGAAAATCCCTGAATTGCGGAAGGGATTATTGAATTGAAACATCTCTGGTAATCATAATGTTCGAGTAGCCACTCAGTATTTACTGCCCATTGAGCTACATTTGTATCCACTTATTAGAGTGGATTGCTCCAGCAGTGTTCTTTTGTTTGTTTATTCTCTGTAAAGCCTGGCATTGGGGTTGCATTGCCAATGCATCAAGGTGTGCATGTACGCTATCTGCTGGGTGATTACGACTCGCTGACAGACCGGCGAGACAGAAAACCAGAGGAAATAAACAGCAGGGTCTGAGAGCCAAAGCAGAATTCATGAATGAGCACTTTACATAAATTGACTCTGCACTCATTTCGCCGTATGTAGATTTTTACTCCACCAGCACATTTTTATGACTTCTTAGAATATTGCAAAATCAGGATAGTAAAATAATACAAGATTCAAACCTTATAAGCAAATAAAAATGAGGTTACATTTTTTTGGAGTTCCCAGTATTCACTGTGTCAAAGACAGAGACACTCACTAGAGGTATAGTTTTCTGTTTAGCATCCTTTCGCAGAGTAGAAGTGCCACTTCACCATTGAGCATTTGTCAGTTTATGGATGTTGCTGTCATGTCAGCCTTCCCGTACACACAGTGTGCAGCGCAGTGTGTAAATAAAAGAGAACAGGCATAGACATGGGCGACAGAAACACAGCACATACACAGGAGGCACCCAGTTCATTCTGAATATGGGCTGTGTGCATTTCTCTGTGGATTGAGTGTTTTAATACATAAGGAAATCACACTCTTCACAACATAGGAGGCATATTTGATCTGGTTGATCTGAGAATTCATTATTAGCATTATTTGTTCAAGTTTTACTGTCCCTGGAAAGCATTAGCTCAGTCCTTTGTTCCTGTGCTTTGTGTTGTTGCAGGTCTCAGCATCCGTGGTGCCCAGGAGGAGGACCCCCCAGACCCCCAGCTCATGCGTTTAGACAACATGCTGCTGGCAGAAGGCGTGGCGGGACCAGAGAAAGGCGGCGGATCCGCTGCAGCCGCGGCTGCAGCTGCGGCCTCTGGCGGAGCGGCCGACAACTCCATCGAACATTCTGACTACAGAGCCAAACTCACCCAGATCAGACAGATCTACCATACGGAGCTGGAGAAATACGAACAGGTGAGGTTAAGATCCTCCCTTGAACAGCTCCAGAAGTCTGTTTATTTCTTGTTGCCTGAAATACCACTTCTCCTCTTCCTCAAATCCAAGAAAAAAGCAGAATATCATCAATTTAGTTCTTTTTTCACCATCAAAAGGTTTAGATAACCATGTGTGTCTACCAGCTATTTCAATTTTCAGTGTTGACCTATTGAGGTGTATTTAATTGCTTCAGAACATCCAGAACAGCTTTTCGACAGCATTAGCAAGAAATATGTGGAGAATATGTATGATAGGGGAGAATGTCTTATCAGCTTGGGGAAAAACAATTCCAGTATTATTCAGTGTGATGAAGCTGATTAAAAAGATCCAAAGGAGAGCCTTAGTCATCTGTGTTAAATGAGAGTATGATCAGCTTCTTCACCTAGCACTTTGAGCCTGCCATTTAACACAGGCATTATGGGTGAAAATAGAAGGTGTAACAGTGATGCCTCAGCAAGCCAGTGAGGTAAATTAGACTAATTTACTCCGGGCTCTCTGAGAGAGGAGGTGGGTACGCGGGGGCACACAACACTTCGCCTGGAGTAAATGCATCTTTCTTAAGGGTGTTTCCAGGTTTTAATTATCTAAATGTAAATACTTAACGAATTTTACTCAGAGTAATGAGCTAAAGTGTGCACTACGTAAATGAGTTATTCTAATTAATCATGTATGAACTACTGGTTTAACGAAAAGCTGTTTAAATTCGCTCTGCATTAGGGCCAAGCCAAATTGCAAATCTGCATTTATATTCAAAGATGACTTCACCTATTATGTCATCAACGTAATGTACAAACATTGCACTCCATTTAAGCTTTTAACAGAAAAATCTTGCGTGTAATGAACTCATTTTTTTCCAATATGAAAAATGTACAAAACTTTAGAGTCTCAGTCAAAGAGCTTTTCTAAGTTCACTGCTGTGACTTGGGACATTTGCAGAACTCACATCGCCTACACTTTTTGTCTCTTTGTCACTTGGCAGGCATGCAACGAATTCACCACCCATGTGATGAACCTGCTGAGGGAACAGTCTCGCACGCGGCCCATCTCTCCCAAAGAGATTGAGCGCATGGTGGGAATCATCCACCGTAAATTCAGCTCCATCCAGATGCAACTGAAACAGAGCACCTGTGAGGCTGTCATGATCCTGCGCTCCAGATTCCTTGATGCCAGGTCAGTGGATCGTGCAGTGTATTCAGATACTTTATATATGTTTGTGCGTGTGTTTGATATCTAGAAACTTGTGTTGCTTCCGTATGACCTATTTCAACCAATTCAGTGGGCGAGGTCATGTTTTAGACTGTGTGCAGGTCGGACATTGGTTTTTCATCTCACTTTTTTTTCTGGCAAAGCACACAGTATGAGCACTGCAGAGATGCATGATTTTAATGATGTCCATGTTCCATGCATTATCCATTTTCAAGATAATCAAGGCCCCCGCACCTGAGAACAGTTAAGACAAAATGAAGTGGAGACCAAGTCATGTGTAATGGATGGAGGGGGAGGTCATCAGCAGGTGTTGTGGATTACTCTAATCACTAACAGTGTGGTGCACTGTGGTGCTCTGCGGAGGCCTAACAAGCCAAGTGGAAGCACATTTTGCTATGTCCGTTGCCTGTGTCAAGCACAGTAAACAAGGCAAAATAAGCAAATGCTCACCAACACGATAAGTAGTGCCCTTGGGAGGGAAGGGGACCCAGATCTAGTTAGAGTTTGCTTGTTTCTACTCAAGGTCCCCGGGGCTGTGGCACTTCAGGAACAATGCTCAACTGTGCATGCCGTGATTTCTATGATGTACCGAGATGCACTCCGACTGGGCTTTGCGCTCCATCACAAAGCCCACCCATCCGCTGCACTAAACTATACACATTACACGCTTGGACTGGAGATGGGAGACCAACAGACCAAATTAAACATTGTATGTGTTTTGTGACTGTGATTGTTTGTTCATGTGTGGTTGTGCTTGTGACTTTATTGGTGGGAGTCTGTTCTTTTTCTGTGTGTCTTGGAGCAGGACACCATATTCTGCTCCTGAGGGCCCTTTGAGCCCATTCCTCATTATTTTCCCCATTTATGTGTGAGATTGATTGTGCAATTTGTGCGATCCAAATGGATAAGTTAATGCCCGGTCCTGCTAATAGGCTCGCTCTGCCTTTCTCTGGTTGTGCTCCCTATTCAGGCGGAAAAGGAGAAACTTCAGCAAGCAGGCGACTGAAATCTTGAACGAATATTTCTACTCGCACCTCAGCAACCCGTATCCAAGCGAGGAGGCAAAAGAGGAGCTGGCTAAGAAGTGCAGCATCACAGTTTCCCAGGTGGGTAGTGCTCACTTAACAGTAGCTGGTGGGTAATCAGGGAGGGAAAAGGCTAAAGTCGAGAGGGATGGTTACCGTAGGTCACACCGCCAAGACACAATGTCTTTAGCTAACCTTGACATTGTGGCTGCCTAATGATGCTTCAGTCAAGGCTGGTCCCAGTCAGTCAGAGCAGGGCCACAGGGAGGGGAGGCCTATATCATCTTGGCCTCAATCAAAAGCACTATGCTGTCCTTACTTAGCCGCCCCAACGCTGGGTCCCCTGCCATTTTCCCCCTTCATTCCCATCTACCATGTGTGCTCTCTCTCTGTTGCCTGGTCAGTTGCTAAGGTCATAAGCTGGGAAGACAAATGGCATCATCCATTACTTTAACAAAAGCAGTAAAAGTCTTTTGCTTCAACATGATACTGGCTATTTATTTGTATGTTTGCTGTTCAAGCAACCTCACAGGGCTCTGCTAATTCTCAGCTATATTGAATTGAATTCAATTTTACTTATAGTGTCATATCACAGAAGAAGTTATCTCAAGACCCTTTACAGATAGACTCTAGACCCCACTCTATAATATACAAAGACCCAACAAATCCTCACCCCCCCCCCCCCACCCCAGTGAACAAACATTGAGCAAGCATTGGGTGCAACACTGGCGAGAAAAAACTTCCTTTACAGTAGTAGCCAAAAACCTCAGACAGAACCAGGCTCTGGGTGAGCACAGATATGATTCATAATTATGATATAATTAAGATTAAATATTGAAATATAATTTCCCCACTTTATATATAAACCTGAAGGCAATATATCCCCCCCCCCACAGTATTATTATCCTGTGCTCTCTTTTTCTGCTGTGATTGTGACTACATTTTTTTATACTCTATTGTTCTATGGTTGTCCTCATGAGACACTATATCACAGAAACATGCATCTATACAATAATCTGCAGTGTTTTTTTCTGTGTTGGGAGGGGGTGTTGAGGGGTATATTGAGTGTAGTCATGAAGAGTCAGATACTGTAAAAGCCCATTCTTTTTTGCCTTCAGGGGGTGGGAAGCACCATCACAGTGTCACAGGTATGTCATAACTTCTCCTGATCCACTGTTTTCATTTTTTTTGTTCATGTATGTAATAGCTTCACAATTTTCCACTGCACAGAACCTCCCTCCTTCACACCACTGGATCAATGCTAATGCTATCATGAAATGAACAGTATTTCAAGTTTGAATTATTTTTATTAGAATAAAAAAAAGAGTGGATAATGAGCATTTACATCCCACCTTTACGTCACACAAGAACAGACTATTTTTGATTGATTCATATTTTTTATGAACTCTACCCATATTATCACCATATTATGTGTGTACAAATGTGTCACATGAATTTCTTACCTTTTTGGCTATTGTTTAATACATTATTTATTTACTTTTGTTTGTCGTAGAGCGTCAAATAATTGTTTGGTCTTTTGAATCTTGAAACTGAGCTCTGAAATCAGTTTTAGCCCCCCTCACTCACCCTGTGCTTGCTGTGTGCTTTATAGCGGTTAAAGAAATGGCCAACAACCCTCACAAATGGAGCTCCACTCTGCTTTCTGAGTGCCGCACAAAAAAAAGGTCACCGTTCCAGTTCCCATGAGAACAAATCAGTCTATGCAGAAATTAGAGGGCTTTTAAAAATTCACTTGAACTCATCTCAGGCCCCATTAGTGGCAAACTCCTCGACCAGCGGAGGCCACTGCAGACATTCTTATTGACTTATTCTTAGTGCTTTGGCTCATTTTAAGTGAGTAACAAAGTCGGGGGCTCGACATGATGCCGGGTGCGCCGTAAGTGTGTTATCCCTCACCGTGCCCCGGCCTTTCAGAGTTGCAAAACCGCTTGCTGTGGCCACTCTGAGGGCTCAGCGGAGTCATTTTTCAAGCACCCACAAAATACTTTTTGCGGGCTTTGTTGATTACACAAGCAGTTCATTAAGAAAAACCATTCGTCGTAAATGGAAGACCAATATTGGTCCGCAGCTAGGTTCAATACATCATTGCTGACGAAACACCCCACATCATTTAAGCAGGGGTCATTTAAAATGCGAGTGATGCGCAATCATCTTCCCTGAGAGTGAAGCCTCATTACCTCAGGCGATCCCTGCACCTCAATGACAGTGTTACAGTTCATTCTAAAAGCTGCAGTGATAACCTTGAACAGAAACAAACTATGTCAATGTGTCTGATTTTAGTACATACTGAGCCCTAAAAGTACAGTAAGCTATTGCCATTGTTACACTTACCCAAGTGGCAGGATTCCTTCCCTCTATCACTGGGCTGGGCTCCTGAATGAAGACATGCGATTGCATGTGGTTTGTGTAAGGGTTTACGGAGGCCATTATTGATTTAATGTGTGCCAAATGTTTGACATTTTAGGCAGACTGCTGTTCAGAATCATTTGCATTGCTTACATTTTTCATCTGAGTGACACTTTTCAATATTTCATATTGTAGTGAATTCAGAGAAGCTAAGACTTGAGCTCTTGTTCATTATTAATGCAACCTGTATAATTGATGATAGTACAGCTATTGAGACCACCTTTTGCATTTGTATTTAAGGCTTAGGGCATTTTATTCTCAGATATATTGAGATCATAGACAGATCATGCATTGCCTTACATTGACCAGCGAGGAGTATTCACCTGAAATAGGGTGAAATAGTTATGATTATTAACCGCAGCTCCATGGCCTCTCTAGTGGGCAGCAATGAAGGCAACGGTATCGTTCTCTTGCGAGGAATCCGCATGGTCATTACACAATCGCTGCCTTTGAGGCTGCTGATGTCAGGTAATTCAATCTCACAACCTGGCTCTCACCACACATAGGAGTCAATTGAATGCATGGCCTGCCACAAGATAAAAGGGAATTAGTTCTGTAGATTGGGTTGTGCTCCAAACCTTACAGTGCCGTGCTTTTTTTCAATATTTAGTTGAACCCGAGGATCACTAGAGCCAGAGTTCAGTGAGCAAGAGAGAAATGTGCATGTACAGAGTGGAGCAGGGTGCTGTGTCACGTCCAGAGGATTTGATGCCAATGCTTGCTGACTCTGTCCGTGCTTGTAACACCGTATAGTGGCAGAATACGGTCATGACACACTTTATCATAAAGAAGAAAAGCAGATTAAAGTAATTCAAGTTTATCTTTCAACTTTTCCTAACTTATGAAATAGTCACATTTTAATATAAAACGCTAGAATTAACATGCATCACTGCCCTATTTGGAGAAAAGGAAAAAAACAACCAGTGTCTATCTACCACTGTTAGCTTTCAGACTTAATGGTATAAATATGTCTTCATGTGCAAACACTCCAACTGACATTTTAATAAATGTAGTTCTGTGTAATACACTGTTTGCATGAACATTTTGTGAAATTAAACAGACTGATGGGCTTAAGAAAACATTTTCTCTGATTTCGAGGGGTTTGTGCTCACTTTGTGAGCTGTCTGAAACAGCGAGAATATTGCCTCGTTTTCGACTCCACAATCCACCATAAGCAGGTTAAGTAAAAAGGATGATGGCCAAGGCTTTCATTGCTTCCAATTAAACCTTGCTTGTTAGTTTAACCTCTAGGTAAACCCATCAAACAATTGATGTCAAGGAAACCCTGCCAACAGTGGGCCTCGCCTGAATGGTCATTAATTTTAATTGCCTAGATATTAAAGATTTAGAGCACAGAGACGTGCAGGATAGAAATGATCTCATGTCCTGCAAATCCAGTCAGTTTTTTTACGCAACAGCCTTGGCGGGCTGCTGGGGATATTAAAATTTAAGCACATGGGTGGAAATTAAATAAAGCGTCATTAGGGGCAGCTGCTCTTTGGCTGGTCCTGCCGTGGGCTGCAGGGCCTGAGAAGGGGGCAGAAGCGCAGCGACAAGACACTCTAATTTATAGAACCATTAAAAACAAGCTTCATATCATTATTATTCCACTGTTATTACGCAGCATTCACACGTAAGGTTCACCCCTCATACAACTTTTGAGCGTCTGACTGAATTTGGATGTCATAATTTCAAGTCAACTAAATTAGCTTTTCCAACTGTTCTGAATCGGAATCTACCCAGTTTCCCTCAGCCTTTAGAGTTCAATTTCCGTTTGGTAAAATATTTCTTCTTTTTTTTCTCCCAACACATCAATTAACACTGACTACCCCGATAATCTGTGTTTACTGCTTCACATGTCTGCAGGTCTTTACCCTCCAACTCTTGTTTTTGATAATTACAAACAAAAGTTGCTTCCCGAATCACTGAGCATGCATGTGTGTGCTCTCTCTCTCTCTCTCTCTCTCTCTCTCTCTCTCTCTCTCTCTCTCTCTCTCTCTCTCTCTCTCTATCTCTCTCTCACACACACACACACACACACACACACACACACACACACACACAAACACACACACACAAGTGTTTATTGCTGTGTTTATGTTTTGTTTCTTTCAAACTAAAGCACGGCTACCAAGGCCAGCTGTTAATTAAGGCCAACTGTTTATTATATTACTGTTCAGGTGGTATGCATGCTTTAATAGGATTTTTAGTCAAATATTTATCAGAGGTATAAAATGATTTTTTTTCCTTTTTCTGTTCATGTGAAATATGAAATGCTGCCTTACATTCCCCTGCCCGTTTTAAATCACTAATATTAACTAATTATAATTGTATTTACATAAGGTGTCAATCACCTAGAGTCACTGATCTGGAATCAGTGCGCTTTAGAGGGTAAAATGTGAAGATATATGTATATTTCACTGAGGGAAATGTTAGGACTTGTATCATATCAGGCCTGATTTAAGAAATATATACATAATGCATTGACTTATGTGTGCAATAGGAGCCCCTTGTGTTTTAGTTTTGTCAGGAGACAGATCCAAGAGCATGTCAAGCTCCCATCCATGAGAAGACACAAGTGGTTCCTGATTATGGCTTAATTAGCTTGTGTACCCGGCGGACTTTACTGCAGGGGCTGGGAATTGGGTACTTGATGGACCCACACATGACATCTTGAAACAATCACACTGCTCAGTGCACGGTGCTGTGGCTGCTTGACGTCTGACTCCTCTGCTCCTCCTCCTTATGCTCTACCACACAGGTATCCAACTGGTTTGGCAACAAAAGGATCCGGTACAAGAAAAATATCGGCAAGTTTCAGGAAGAAGCCAACCTGTATGCCGCCAAGACCGCTGTAAATGCAGCACACGCTGCAGCCGCTGCAGTGCAGAACAGCCAGGCCAACTCTCCTACCACACCTAACTCCGGTAGGCACTCCTGCAAATAGACAAAAGAAATGAAATAAAAGAAAAAAGACCTGCCCTCTACCTCAGCTCTTAACCCGCTGCCTACCTGCCTCACTCTCTCATGCACCATTCACACAGGCGAGAGTGACAGACTCTGCTCCCAGCTTGGGGATCACAGTGTCTCCTGTCTATAAGACAGTTGATGCCAAGCAAACTCATGCATAAAGAGAGCGTTCCTGACTTGTGAACCGAGAACACATGTATTTTTGGCAAAAAAATTCAGATTGGATGCCAGTGGGATTTGTTTTCCCTTGACTTTCTGTCAACTTCCTGTCATTTGTAATGTAATGGTATGTAGTCCCACTGCATGGTAGCGCTTTATTTTTTTATTTATTTTTATTCGCTAAAAAAAATGACAGATAATTGCTGGGAGCATTTTTACCTACAGTACTAGTATTATATCAAAATTGCAATATATATATATAGTTCATATTGAATAAGAGTCATATACAGTGCAAAGCCTAAATGGAAGGCATGTTTAGTCCGGTTTAATGAGTAATGTGATGCTGAGTTTGGACTAGGTTGACCTGCGTCGGGATGTGGTAAGCTTATGAAGTGGTCCCTTTTTCTTGCACCCAGGATTCCAGATGAAAGATGAGGAGTTTCAGCTGGATTCTGCAGAGAGCAAAAACACTCTTTTAACCAACATGTTTACTGGTACTGGTCTTTTCATAAGCTTCTTATTGTCCTTGTCATTTACCATGTGATACCTCCCTGCCAACATTAGATTGGAAGTAGGTGATGTGGAACAATTGGGAGCTTAAGCGACCAACCACATATAGAGCCAGCCTCCCCTCCTCCTTGTGTCGTGTGATTTTCATTTCATTTGTGTCTACTGCATTTGTACTAAAAGTAAAATCCCCTTCAGTCTTTCTGCATATCGTCCTCTTCTGTTTTTCTTCACCCTTGTAGTCGCCTGCTTTATGGGAGTCTTTCTCCTGTGTTTTTGTCTGCTTGAGTTGTGGTTCTGTGTATGCAGACACGTGTGTGTGTGTTTGTGTGTATGTGTGTGTGTGCTTTCCCTTTATAGCCTTCTCATGTATTCAGCTACTTACATCCTCCCTTTCCAGGTTCTTCAGGTTCTTTTAACCTCCCAAACTCTGGGGACATGTTCTTGAGCATGCAGAGTCTGAATGGGGATTCTTACCAAGGGGCACAAGTCGGAGCCAATGTACAGTCACAGGTAGGATCAACAATCAGGGACAGTTCCTGACTACCAGCGCAGAGAGCTGTCCTTGTCTTGCCTGTGTACTGAGCCATCCACAGTGCAGTCTGAAGCACGTTAAAGCAAAAAAGACAAAAGGAAAAAACACGCTGCTCATGCTAGGAAGCAGTTTAAATTACCACAGCGAGGCCACCTGTAACCTCCAATTGACCGAAGTGTTTACTGACTATTTCGCTTTGGATGGAATATTTTGGCAGCCAAAATATAATCCCACCCCACTGCAATAATGCCGCGAAGCAATTTACTGGTCCCTATTTCAAACATCTCAAGTTTTAAAAATTGTGCAAATGCATTTGGCTTTGACTTGAACTCTTGGGTTGGTATTGGGTTTTTGGTACTGTGTTCCCCTCCCCCTTTCTTTCTGTATTTCTATATATTGCTGTCTTCCTGTCTCATCTTGTTTTAGTTTGTTGATGTCTTCCATTTTGTGAGTTTAATGCAGCTGCACAACTGACACACAATTGCTACCATGCAAAAAAAAAAAACTATGCTTATTTATGACTAAAGTAAAACATAAAAGCTAATTTTGAACATTATTGTCATTATTATAGCCGCTGTAGAAGATTTCATAGATTTGAGCATGCTAGTAATGTCAGTATGCCTACCGGTATGATGTTTAATTAGGAAATCTATTAGCTGTGTTACACATTTGCTGTCTCAGGAGTTGTGATTTCACACTAGTCAGAATCTGTTGCTTCACTGAGCATGTTTGCACTTAGCGTTGACCTGCTTTGAGACACTGAGTTGACCAGTTTGTCCACCTTGTCTGTCCCCCTTTAGGTGGATACCCTGCGCCATGTTATCAATCAGACGGCAGGATACAATGATGCTCTTGGGGGGAACACAATGTATAGTCCACACGGCTTAAATGTGAGTAGAGCTTTCATTGGTTATGTGCTGCGTATAACATATATTTAATATGGTATAAGCAATGAAGTGTGTACCTTAGGTTGCATTATTGTAGATACAGATAGACATAACATGCCATGTGTTTTTAGCTACCCCAAAGCAGATGAAATATCGTGTCACTTTGTCAGCTGATATGAATAAAAGTTTAACAGAACACATTACACAGCGGGGGGAATAAAATCTCCAGCTTTACTTTATTAAACAGCTTTCAATATTTTGTTTAACTCAAACCAAAAATGAGATTTTTTTTTGCACGTCGCACGGTATCTATTGCATTTAGCTATTTTTTTTTCTTTTCGAAATGCTTCACATAATTTCCCATAGCCTTATCTCCATGATAACATATGAACACGTGATCGCCCACAGCCCTTTCCCAGACGATGAATTCCATCTTTCTTGATGAGGTTTGATATGGCTCCTTTTTGTAAAGCAGCGCACAATCTGAAGCTATCAGGGTAAAGATTAATTCTGTTGATGAGAGAGGATGAAGAGAGAGGGAGGGAGAGAGAATTAGTATCAGACAGCTCTCTCTCTCACTCTCTCCCTCTTACTGCACTATATCACAACCTCAGGTTTTGCTCTCTTCATATTGATATGCCTGTTGTGTAAAACGCGCGCACAGCCACAGTCTAATATTATTTAAAGCTTAAGCATCAAAAACACACTGCTGCATTACTGCAGCAAAAGTTATCTAAAGAAAGAGTGAACACATTTTATATAAACAAACAGTGAGGGGCTGTTGCCAGCATTCCATGCTTTTGGTGTCATGTTGGCTTTGCTGAAGCCTTATTGCTATAAGCTCTTTAGACATGTCAGCTCCTACCAGGATCAAGTGTTTTTTTTCACTTTCTCACAAGGTTTCTCACTTGCATGCACAGTGTAGACCTGTGCCTAATGGCTCACCATGCGCTTTGCATGATCCATATAGGAAAACGGCAGCACTGAGCGACGGTGACAGCAGAGAATCGGAGCAAAGTATAGTAACGGAACATTTTTCGAATCAAGTCAATTTGTGGCAAAGCTCCTATATTGTAGCAACAAAGCTAAAAGTTCCACAAGGATACATTAGCATAGACTAACCTTTAGCTTTGTTGGTGGTGACGTAGACGGATCCAGTAAAGGCTAGATCATGCCTGGAGCAAAGCAAAGTCTCTCGGAGTGGCCCTGCCCTGTCACTTTCACTCAGCTCCCCCCACCTCACCCAGCCCGTGCCCTCCCTCTCCCTGACTGACAGGAGAATATGTAGAGACAAGCTGTCCGCCGCTGCTGAAATCTGCTTAGACACCGATTTCAGGGGGTGCTCCCATTGGTCGGGAGACAAATTTCCGAGATGCTGATGCCACTGTAATGCAAAGACTAATTGCACGGCATAAACATGTTGATATCAACTGACACATTAGTGCAACCAGAATCTATATGAGTCTCATTTCCCCTTTTTTTGTGTTTTGTTACATTTTGGGGGAATAAAAATGTACCAAGCTCATGTTGCAGAGTATGTGATTGTAATCTCAACCTTTTTGTGTGTACCAGGCTAATGGGGGATGGCAAGATGCAGCGACTCCGTCTTCTGTGATATCTCCGACAGAAGGACCCGGAAGTGTGCACTCTGATACCTCGAATTGATCCGTTGTTAATGCATCTTCTCCTCAAAGCTTGGCATAGGACTATTTTCACTGGCCGACCAACTACAGAGGATACACATAAAAAAACCCACAACAGATTGTTTTTCCCCCCTGTACTTTAACATGTTCCCCCACGCACCAAGCCAAACACATCCTCATACATTAGCACCCAGTGTTCTCCTGGTCGTTCAGTGTTTTTCTTTCTGTTTCCATAAATCCGATGTGATCACCATGCTCTTATTTGTTTGTCGTAGGGGTAAGCACACACAAACAGAAAACAGCCTTCCGATGATACTTGGTAAACTTTCAGGATAATTAGCTCCTCCAAACTTAAAATACTGGATGACACTTGCGCATTTAATGTGACATTTTAAGCGCCCATTTGTTTGATTCTTGATTTACTTACCACTTGCCATTTTGATAATTGGGTTCTCTTTCAGTTCTTACAATACATAGATTAAAGCAGCTGTTTCTTTGACTGTAATGTGCTTGCAATCTTGTCCAGCAACTTAACAATGCTACTGTTGACAGCTCAATGGCAGCTTTGTAGTTACTTTCAAGATTTATTTTGCCTTACAGCCGTATACATTAGTACAAGGAAATGGCTTCAAACTCTGGAACATAAAGAAGTGTAATTGATTGCTTGACTATAACATGACACCATTCCATATTTTATAATTTGATGTTTAGTATGTACATATGTAAACATTTTTTTTGTACTGCTTATCAACAAATAATACACAGTATATCATTCCTTCATGGCGCACAGGAGCAGGCCCCGTTACACAGGAAAAGTTGTACATAATATAGCTTAAGAGTAATTATACATCCCACCAATCAAAACACAGCTTTATTACCTCATTAAAATTCATTAAAAAAACAATAATTTCCAGTTTCTGTAGCTTAGAGTGCTCACTTACTACCTCTAAACAAAATCATCACCATAGTTTCTTTTGCTCTTATTTAATGTTTTCCTCTAGTTACTTTAAAGACATCTTGTAACACTGTAAACTCTTCATCCTCTATGTAATCTAATGTATATTTTAATCTTTTAATAAAATGCTGTTGCTGTACCGCAACTTAAAATGACAAAAAATAAAAAAATGAAAATGATAACAATATTAATACCATGAAAAAGAGATGGGGAGGGGGTGTGGGGCGGTGGGATGTTGAAGAAGAAGTTGTTGGTCTGTGACTTTTACGACGGGTTGGGGGTGGGGGGGATGCGATGAACATTGTTGATAAATTAACATCAAACAGTGAAACTGTTGTAAATACTGAAGAAGAAGAAGAAGAAGAAAGAAAAAAAACATTTTGAATGTTGCTCATCTTGTTACTAAATTATGCAGAAAAAAAGAGAAAAAAAATCACTATAAAAACTGTAATGCATAGAGGTTTCAGTATTCAGAACTGTACATTTCCCAGCTCTGTCCAACAGGGTTCAAAACGTCTTTTTTTCTCTTTTTTCTATTGTATGTGATTCTGAAACAGAAAAAAGTCATGACAAATGATTTGTGGCAGTGATTCTAATGTATTAAAGATGTTTAGTGTTACTTTCTAACCAGACTACACCCTGGACTGAAAAGTCTTCCTTGTGGTAGTTGTGTGATTTCAAACATGAATAAACCTTTTGCTTTTATGACACAGCAAGTTGTGCTTTTTTTGTTGAATCAGTGAGTGAGACTTTGCAATTTTCTTGAAAACAGACTGTCAATTCATTTAGGCCTGTACATCTGCTGCTTCTTTTCCCTCATCAGTTATAAAACATCATGTATTTTCATGTTGTCTTATTTACATTTGCTTCCTGTATTCATTCATCAAATAGAAATTCCCTCTCATATTGAAATAATTTACTGTATTCATCATTTACGTGTAGTGATCCCGGCATATATAAGCCATGCACGAGGCCTTTTGCTCCTGTTTCATGCGATAAATAGAAGGTTAAGACTTAAACTGGTTTGTAGCTACTGTGGAGCTGACATGGTTAGCGCAATTAACTGAAATGTCAGGCACTTCTAATTCAGGCTGTTTTGTCCGTCTGTTGTGGAAAGGCTGCCTTAATGGATCATTGGCTACCAATTCCACATGGAGATTGACATCCATTTATTCTCATTTTCTCAGCAGACTTCTTCATTCCTGTCTTCCCTCCTGTGAGTGTGTCCAGTGTTTGTGTCTCTCAGTTAGGGATACAAATAAAGCTAAAACACAGCTGCAAACAGAGAATATCACAATCACAATGTACAGCTAATCTGAATGATAAGTGTGTGTGTGTGTGTCCACATATAGTGTTTGTTTTGATTTCAACATGTGAGTGTAGATAGACAGGCAAAAAGAGATGTTACAGCGTAGCATGAGTTTAATTCAAGCGCAAAGCACAGACGTTTCCCCGGAGAGCATATTTGTCCACTGAACCAGTGCAGAACTTCATTGAACACCTTTCTCTGGAAATCATATCTTTATCCTGATACCACACACGCACGCCACACATGTCCACATGCATTTTTTTCATCGCAATTTAAAAGTAAAGAGTAATGCCTTTGAGGTCAATCAAAAAAGAGGTTTTAAACTACTTTGCATACCACTAATGCGTTATGCTCATTAATAATGATTGAATTCTCATTGAGGGAGGTTTTGCAACGTTGTTTTATTTAACATTTAGGGCATCTGCACAAGCTAGTTTGATCATTTTAATGCTGTTTGAGGCCATTCCTGTTCTAAACTGTGCATGTACATGCTTATTTCCTCTCACAGGAATTATGAAAGCATTTAGAGTATGGAGTCCACTACTGCGGTACCCTGCCATTTGAAATACAATCTATTTGCTCATTCTTCCTTTACAAATAGATACATTTGGTTCCCCAAGACTTCAACTATTGGATTTTAAGTACTGCACTCAGCGAAATTGGCCCCAGAACCTTTTAAATAAAGAAGTTACATTTTCCGAGATTATGCCTATTAGAGATTGTTCTAAGGTTCATTAAAGACGACATTTTCTAAGTAAAATTCACCATGAAAAGCATGCATCATTAAATATGGAAATCCAGAATGATATTAGCAATATCCACATAGCTGGTGCCAATTAAATTAGAGAAAGATATCATTTATATTATTAAGGTGGAGTTCATATTAGATTAACTTTAAAATGTAATGTTCTTTCACGGTTTGATTTATAGCTTATAGTGCATTGTTCACAGAACCATGTTATACTGTGTTTCAATGATGAGATTGTTTATATTAAAATGTTAAAAGCTGTAATTGCCTCACACTGTCGCTAAATTTAATTGGTAGGAGGTTCAAATTGAAATTCATAAGCTGGCACATGTGTATTTTTCATTGTCAAATGTGACTTTACAGTGGTATACACACACACACACACACACACACACACAGCACACAGCCCTTAAAACAGCATTTTTGTCTGCAACTACTTTGTTTTTCACTCAGTGAATCATTCCTAATTTCTAAAAGCCTTAGTGATCTCAGAATGATATCACTTAGTCTAAGTCTCGTTCAAGACAAAATGCAGTTATAGCTTTTATCATTGACCAAAGATTTGGGACAACACATCTCAATTCATTACAAATTGTGGGGAATATTACAGAAAGCAGGTTATTGTGGAAGCTGACATAGCTGATTCATTTGATGTAGTTTCTTAATATAAATACTAAACATGATCAGGCTAATTCAACAGTCTAAACACTTGAACACCAGAAGACAGAGATTTTAAGAGCCAGATGCCAGGGGCGGAGCCACATGTTGTAAACATTTGGGGCTCAGCCCAAACCTAGGGGGTCTGGGGGCATGCTTCCCCATGGGAGACTTTTTCTTCCTTTTACGGAAGCTTTTTCCACTACTTGTCAAACCGTTTGAAAATAGAAGGTCTAAAAATCTGTACATAATTTTTGGAAAACGTGAAACAAGGAAACAAATCAAATTGTAGACCTTACATCCCATATTATGTATTTAATTGTTTTCCAGCTGTCTTCATCATTCAAAACCACAATACAACAAATGTTGAGGATGATTTTTAAGTTAATTAAGCTAGGTAGGGTAGGACTTTAGCACAAAACAGCATTACGAATCTTGAAACCTACTTTTGTTATACTGTGCTGGAGTAGAGTTCACAAAATGGATATTTAGCTGACATATCTGCTACATATTAATCCAACCCATAATAATCTGGGCTGATCTGATTGCAACACAGTAAAGCCCTACATCCTCTGGATACCTTGGGTTCTAAGTCCCATGAGGCTGGTATCCCCTCGATGTCACAACAGGTCACTTTACACGGTGACAGAGTCTCACTACATTGAATGGGCCTCTTTGGGGACTAACAGCATCACGCATGAATAGAATTGGGCTCAATGAATCCAAAAGAGTGTCAGCTTTCCAGCCATACCCAACATATGCAATTCCAAGACTGTTTATTGACCCTAGTATGCAAAAATATTCTAACACACAGTTTTTAGAATACACAGTTTTAGAATAGGCAAAAATAACACATTCATACTGCATGAGAAAAACTGCATGGCTGATACTTGAAGTGACAAGATTTAGTTTAGGTAGGAAAACATTTTAATTATATTCCCCCTATGTATCATTTATAAACACAATTCAACTTTGTATGTGTGTTAACACACGCATGCAGATATATATGTATGCAGATATGATGTAATTTTTAGGTTTTATCAATTGTATTTTCTCCTGAGACATATTACATATTATTACTGTTTTAGTGTATTATCATTATCCATCTGTTAACACACCAGCCTCCACTTACAGTGTGGGAGTTAAACTGGTATATCCACTTGCGTAAAGTAAAGTGTTACCTAAATATTAAATTACTTAGAAAGAACAACTTTGAATATAACTGTGCTTGATCAACTATGAGTGACGCAACAGTGAAAATAATTTAAAAATACCTTTTTAATTGGTTGTCTGCACCTTTGAATTTTTCTTACTTAGCCCATCTGAATGAGAGTCAATGGTGACAATACTGCCATCAACGTGTGCTGCTGATGCTGAAATGTTCAAAAATTCAAATCGTGGATAGAAATAAAGCACTTTAGTTGCTTTGTCAAGACGTTACACAGATACATTTGTGCAGGACACCCTGTTTCTAGAACAGGGCTAGGTTAAAAGTATATGCAAAACTGGAAAAGCATAATTGAAATGACTTTTCCATGACTTGGTTAACTCCCTATTTCATTTCCTCTGGAATATTCCCTTTGCATAATGATTTTGCTTTGTTAGAGCTTGCTTCATGAGATGCCCATAAAGCCATGAGAGTAGTGTACAGTAGTTTGATTTACTCAGCAGGAGCATAATGGACCACAGACTGCCTTCATGGCGTCTATTACGAGATGAGTCCTGAGTGGCCTTTGAGCTTAAAACAGTAGGAGTTAATTAACATTTGATCCTACCTCTCTTTACATCTTTGAGAAGTTCATTTTCAATTTCATTTGCAGCCCAATCGACCATTTTGGTGCTGGAAGATTGCTTTACGATCACCCACAGCCTCATCCCTGAACTGATGGTGGCTTATCAGAGCTTGTTGGACAAAAGCAAGCACGTGAAGGCTTGTGACAGGAGACAGATGTTTGCCTTACCTCTTAGCAGACGCGTGTCAGCGAGCAAGGGATGCCTTTGTGCTGCTCAAATATACTGTCACTAAGTCACTGAAAAAACAGAAAACAGCATAAAAAACAGAACCTGTGCTTGTCTGTCTCTCTCACATGCACACATTGCACGATGCGAATTGGATTATTATATCATGTAACATTATTATATCAATAGCTGCGTTTATTTAAAATTTGGAGCACTCTAATTTGCCGTCACAAAGACTTCATTACTGAGCCGAGGGGATCATCATTCACTGAAGTGCACACCTTACAAAGCAGGTGCATGTCACTGATGCAGATGATAGATGTAACCTCCAGCTTGGAGCACAGTTTCATATAAAGCCACTAAAGCTTCAAGCACAGTAATATAAAACTGGTTGTTGTGACAGCACTTAAATTCATTTGATCTATAGAGGTGCAGCATCTGCTTTTGATTAAAGTTGGTTGGTGTTTAAGAAAGAAATATGTTAATACATGTGACATTTCTATGAATTAACAAACAATACAGAGGATGTGTTTAAGAGGCAGGGATAGCATGCATTGACATAATATGACAGAATATGGCACCCAGCAACCTGAAAACATTCGTTAAACGGTGGTTCATGTGCCAGTTACACCCAAAGACTAATGTTTCCATCGGGCTGTGACTGGAGCAAATATATATACTTTTTTATCTTTCAATAACTAGATATCATATTTGGAAATTCAATAAGCACAATAATTACTCACCACCCGCAATTTTTTCCATGAAAAAATGCTGGTTATTATTTAAATGCAAAGAAATATTTTGGCGCTATTTTGAGTGAACGTATGGGTGAAGTTTAATTTTTATGCAGTGTATCTGCACAAGATCAGTGTTGCCACAGTTACTTTGAAATAGTAATCTCATTAGTGATCACTGATTCCTCCTTTAAACAGTTACTTTGTTACTTTACAGATTACTTGATTTTAAAAGTAACTAAATTAGATGTTGTATTAAGTTGTATTAATTTTTACAAGGAAATCATGCTGAAAATGCTGTCATTTGAAAGGTACCATGTGGAGTTTTTGACCACTAGAAGTGCTGTGGAGCAGTGTTTGTGTGAATGGGTCCCAATGTTATTTGTGTGGTGCGCACACATGGTGATGCACATGGACACAATCAAACACACGGGTGGCGCTCTTCACATCTGATCGATAGCAACAAGAGGAACGATGCACTGACAAAACCGATAATGAGAAGAAGTCTGTAAGATGGCAAATGTGGATGTTAACAGTGGCCAATTTTTAATATTTCAAAATTCGGCTATGCAAATGTTTCATGAGGAAGGAAATGCATTTGTTAGCTCTTAAGCATGCACACAATGCATTCTGGTGAGAAACATTGTGTCAGGGATAGATAAGGCTTGGACCCAACATGCAGAGTTTAATGTTTATTAAATAAAAGAAGTCCCAAAAGCATGCAGGCCTGGAAGAGAGGAAGCCAGGAATGAGCAGGCACACACAGCACACCACTAAAAAAAAACAAAAAAAGTCAGAGTAATACCTGACACCTCAGAAGAGCAAATCATGCAGTACACAGAACAAAGTAAACCCGGAGGCACAAAGAAAACACAGAGATTAAATACACATGGTAATGAGGAAACAAGGGACAAGGGAGACTTGGGCTGGAGAACAGGTGAAACACATCAGGGATCGGCAGAACAATCAAAAAAGGCGGGAAAACACAAGACAGGAAGTAATATCAGACAAGACTAGAAAGAAAAGACAGACTTCAAAATAAAACAGGAAACGGAACACTCGCAACCATGACACATTGGAAATATATGTTAAGATTGTTTACAATAAAACTGTAAAGGACCTTTATTGTATATTTCATGACATGGAGCCATTTCCTTTTCATCTTCATGGCCTCATGAATTAAAAAGTGTATACTGTTACATAATACATCATTGGTTGTGTCTTAGTTGTGTGTATTAGTTCTTGAAAATATAAGCCATGACTAACTGTACCAATGCTACCTAATGCACTCACAAGGCTCTAAATGTCTTGTACAGGGTTTTGTAAAGAAAAGTCAAGGACAACATTTCAGGAAGGCTGTGGGTATTAACTGTGAATTTTGGGTATTAAAATATTGTATGTCAGCTAAAAGTTGGCAGGGCATGCCCATGGACAATTGCATAACTTTTAAGGGTGACGGAAAAATGTGATTAGGTTGGCAGGGCATGGTAAAACGAGTGCTGAGTCAAGGGAACACCCTAAAGTTGATTGGGCAGCGTATATGGCATGAAAAATGATCTTGTTGCTTCGAGAATGATGTGTTGACGGCATAAGAGTGGGACACACAGATATCTGTGGGTTGAGGGGGCTTGAACCGTAAAAGATAATAATAAGTACAATTGGAAGTAGGTGTTTTGGGAATTTTGGCTTCTACTGTCTAGCTTAAAGATCTAAAGTATAACATGTAAATTCAATGTGCTGTGTTCAAACACCACCCGGGCTTTTGTTTCATGTTTTCTTTCTCTCTCTGTCTCCCTGTCTTTGCTTGGATGTACATCCTGACATTCAAAAACAAATGATCCTGTTGTCATCTTCTAAAAAGAAGATAAAGCAGCTAAATCAAATTGTAATCCAAGATTTGGCACATGGGTCATTGAATAAGTACACCAGACAACAGACTAAATTCATGTACATGCTTTGAAAAAAATCTATAAAGTGACAAGTCTATCTAAAGTGACAAGATGTTTGTGACTTCATGGCTCTGATGTTTTTTTCTTCCACCAAAACATAAAAACGGCCTGTAAAATATCCTTTGCTGCATTTTTTAATGCCGGAGGTGGGCTGATTAAAAGAAGGATGACAACATGCTTGAAAGATTATCAAAAGCTTCTTTGAGCATTCAGAGGAGTTTTGAGCTGTACAGTCAAAGTTGCATTTGAGGTTTATAAACTGGATGAACCTTATTGTTTGCCTTTATCATTGTTTGCTGCTGCAACACAGCGGTTGTTTCAGCAATAGGTTTGCATTTCTAAGAGTCTGCAGAGAGCAGTCATTTGTTTTATCGCAACTAGACTCTGAAATGAGCACACTATGGACCGAAACTATCATCTCAGTGCTTATTTCCAGCAGCACAGATCATAGCTTACAGCATAGGGAGATGCCTCTGTATTGTATAAAGTCCTGCCTGCTAAACACCAGGCTACAACCAGCAGCCAGTCAGCTAAGTTTGGCATAAAGACTGTAAACAGAGGGAAAGACAGCTTGGCTATGTCCAAAAAAATAAGTTGTGATTTTTATTCGTTGGTTTCTTGGCTGTTTAATTTGCCAGGTAACCAGCAGAAACTTCCCTGATCACCTTTACACTTTTATGTTACATGTGAGCTTTAGAGGTGCTGATAGAGGTATTGTTTTTAGGCTGGCTGTTTCCCATGTTTCCAGTATTTATACTTTTAGCGGACCTAGTTGTGACAATAATCCTATTTATTTCTCTCAGCAAGAAAACAAAGCTTCATTTAAATTTTAACTGAAATCAATCCAAACCTGAAAGCAAGCTGCTTTGATTCTGGTAATTACTTGAAATGACAACTAATTTTTGCAACACATTTTCCCTCCTCTATGCACTATCTAGTGTAATGTGGCTATAGGCTACATTGTGTAATGGCAAGTCATTAGCTTTTGGTCTGATGCAGTTTGTTCTCAGTCCCTCGCTGCTGCATTTATATTTCATATCTTATGTTTCACACTGTATTAACAGCTGTGGCTTGTTTTCGCCATCTGCAGACAATTACTTTAGTTTACTTGGCTTTGTAATAATAACATGTTTTCTTCTTGCAACTCTCTCAATAGACAACAAACTGCAAATTCTTGACAGGTGCTGAGGCATTTGCTCAGGAGACATGGTGAGGAGGATTATTACTGCATTATTTAGTTCTCCTGAAATAAACAAACACATTCCCTTCCTCGCATCATGTGCGACTACCAAGTCAGCAATGTGTTTTGCATCGCTTCTGCTCGGAGCAGCCAATTATGATTTACGTCGGCTACCAAGAACCTCAGTGCCCCTTTTCACTACCAACAAGACCCACTTAGTGTCGAATATTTTCCCCGCCATACCCTCTCATTTGCTCAGTATCTCCTCCTTTTATGACCTTTTTACATTCACCTTGCCTTGTTTCACCTACTTGCTATCACCACAGTGGCTCAGGTTCCGCTTCGCAGTCTAGTTTCAGTATAATAACTTGACACTTCACATTGCATTAGTCTTAGTCCCGACAACAAGGTTATGTGACCTATAGTGTCAGAGAGCATACACCATACTTGCCTGGAGTAGCTATTTATCAAGACAGCTTTGGGCCACCTATGATTCAGAGCAGAACAAATACAGATGTGAGGCGGTTATACTGAGGACATATTTGTCCAGCAACCACAATTTTGGCTAGCACACACCATCACGTCTCTCACAGGGACATGAATGGGACATTTAATCCGAAATAAGTTACCAGGATGCATGCCATCACATAGTTACATAGTTACTAGAACGTAATAAAGGCATTCTTGTCAATGTTTGGAAATTCACTCATGTGGTGGGAAATGTGGAACATTTAAAATTCTATTCCTTCATAAATGTATACATACATATTTAAGGCAGTTATATTGAGGATGTATTTGTCAAGCAATTTTGGCTGGCATACGCTATCACGTCTCTCAAAGGGATTTGAATGGGAAATTTAATCTTACATAAGTCACCAGAATGCATGCCATTACATAGTTAAAAACTAAAAGCATACATGTCAAATGTATTAAATTCACTCATGTGGTGTAAAATATGAGAAATGTAACATTTTATTCCCTCATAACTGTATAGATCTTGCTTTTTTTCACAGCTAGAGATTAGGAACAATTAGTGGGTGTGTGGAGGGCCATGCACCGGGTGAATGGGGAGAGGAGAGAAGGAGGCCGGCTCTGAACCCTGAGGAAGCCATTAGGAGAACAGTGACCTCACTGGTGCAGCGCTAAAAGAAGATGCCCACTGGCATGATGTCATAATTTACATGCCATCAGTCATTCCACCACCCCTGGCCATCAAACCTGATGAGATCACAAATATTGACCATTTGAGATAATGAAGAGCAAACGTGTTAAAGTGAGCTCGCATTTACGTGGATATTTTGGGTTTATTGCAACAGATCTCCAGTGATGACGTTTCTTCACTTTAATCTAGGGATGTGCAAAAAAGACAACCCTTGGGCAGCATCCTCCACCACACTCCTAAGAGCCCATTTGGGACCCATAACAATCCCTCATATTGTAAGAGAAATAACTTGTAAACTGATCATAGACAAGACGTTGCAATTATAAACTCCCTGCATATTCAGGGTGTTAGTCTTTGTGAGATTGGCACTCTGGTCTTTAAAGAAATGACCTTTGCCCATGCCTAAACCATGTTTTTGTGACTAAAAAGTGTATGCTTTAACCCAATGCATGTAGCTAATGTTTTCTCAATGCACAATGTGTAATCAGAAAATTTGTGATTAGCCCATTTAAGACAATCATGTTGATTTTCACAGGGCATCGGCCACTGTAGCACCATAAATATGATGTGTACAAATGTTTTCATGAATTGTACATGTTATATGTATCTTTTTTACTCAGTAAGCATTTCCCTGTGCATTAGCCCTCAGAGTACCACATTAGACAAGGGTCATCACACAAGCTCAGATTAAACGTCGTTTATAGCCACAGACAACAACTGTAAAGAGTGTTGTCAGGCTGTTTTCACGAAGCTTCCATACATACAGTAGAGATACGAAAAGTATTCTTATGAACAATAGCAAAACTGAAGCCATTTGACTTAATGACTGACACAATCATGATCAAACCAGAAAAACAAAAAACTGTAGGATTACTGTTAAACCAGGTAGCATTCTAACAACACCATGTACATTTGCATTCATCGAAAATCCCTTGAGACTTTTCACATTTCTCTGCATTAAGCTTCAATGTGTTTCAAGAAGGCAGTGTAACCGGCGTGGCTACTATGTTGATCTGGGCCACAATCTGCACTACTGTGCTGAATAATTTATTTTACTGCACGAGAAGTAAAACCCCGATCGCTCATCGACACAATCGCAGCCTTAGTAAATGTGTTTATCTTGTTTATTCCTCTCTCTCTCTCTCTCTCTCTCTCTCTCTCTCTCTCTCTCTCTCTCTCTCTCTCTCTCTCTCTCTCTCTCCCTCCTTCCCTGTGTCTCTGGGGTCCTGGCGGCCCCTGTCTGCTTCCTGGTGGTGTCTGGGAGCTCAGGTCTATGAGGCACCAGGATCATTTTCCCTCTGTAGCTGTTGTCACTAGCATGGACCGAGCTAATTCATCTTGCTAATGGCAGGTGGGTCAGTTGAGCGCTATAATTGTGATTTCCGTTTTTTCTTTCTTTTTCTCTTTCTTTCTCTCTCTCTCCCGCTTTCTCTATCTCACTTTTTTTTCTCTCTCTCTCTCTCTCTCTCTCTGTCTCTCTTTTTTATGTAGCTGTAGTTCCTTGATCTAATAAAAAGAATAGCAGAACCAGTTCAATAGAAGACAGCTCTTTGTGCCATCAACACGTTTTACCATATCATTAGGGTGAAATATGCAAATTCAATTGTGGTTTGGTGTTAAAATCAAAATTGACAAATTGTCAAGATTTAGAATGTGGTGCTTTGAAGTGCCACACATATTTGGTCAAACTGATTGCTTGATTAAATATGTTTATTTCAAACTGAAAAACTCATTTTGTTAAAAAAAATAAAATCTAAATATTTTTTTTTTTTTGAAGCTGTACCAAATTAGGAAAAGAGTTTAGGTAATTTAAGCTCTTAGATTGAATCAGTGTTACACAGAACCGACTGCTGGTCACAAGATAAATAATAAAATACCCTTTCCCCCCAGAATGGATATAATGAACTCTATGCTTTTAACAGATTTTTTTCTTCTTCCTCCTTCCAGCAGCCAGTGGGAGTCACTGGAGCATGAATCTCCAGAGAGCAGTGGACATGGAATGAGCCCGGGCTGATTTCAGTCAGGAGGAAGGTCGTCACCACACAAATGAAAAACATGAGAAGTGGTTGAAGGTCTAATCAAGTCCTCAGACTGCACTCACTGGGAGCAATTAAGTTCCTCCCTCTCCCTCAACATAGGTAACCAGATCCTCCTATTGGCATTCTCAATAAAAGGTCATTTACTGTATGGATAAAATGATCAGCCTCTGTAAGCTGGAGAACCTTATTGCACAAGATGAACTTGAAAATCGTGGTCAGAGCTTTGACCAAAAATGGCACAGTATTCACAAAATTGACAACGACGTAAAATCGAAGAAATGATTCACATAAAAGAGCAAGAGGAATACATTTAATACAATAACTGCTTGCACTGTGTGTTTGGAATCTACACGCAGGATCTTCACTGCATGAATTTCAGGGACCTTGGCACCGACTCCAACCCAACCGCAGGAATTCATTACCATCATTGCTAGTCTGACACAAATTAAGTCCTAGTACTTTCTGTCTTGCCTCTCAGACCACAATACTTCATCATAAGTCATCCTTAATTTGTATGGTTGTCGCAGGCACTTGTTGTCAAGTCTGTTAGCTCGCAGCTCCCTTTGTCAAAACCTGTCAGGGTTGCACAGACTGGCAGGGAGAGAGGGAGAGACAATTTTCACACTCTGATTCCACCTTAAATACCCACAAAACTCTTGTTTGCCTCTGAGCCAAAATGTAAAATTGTCCTTGCAAGTATACTTGTCGTACACTCTCCCGTCAT
Source organism: Etheostoma cragini (assembly GCF_013103735.1). Taxonomy (NCBI): domain Eukaryota; kingdom Metazoa; phylum Chordata; class Actinopteri; order Perciformes; family Percidae; genus Etheostoma; species Etheostoma cragini. The sequence goes on from NC_048411.1 coordinate 17,403,843, forward strand.
ATGCATTATTTCAGGAAGTGTGAAGTCACAGTGGAAAGACTGTACATGACACACCACTATAGGCAGAATTCCACACTGTCCAAAATGTAAGATGACGATGCCGTTTTGGCTTTAAAACCCCATTTCAAAGCAGGATTTTGAAGGTGACAACACGTTTCCCTTCACCATTTTCATCCCCCAGGAGAAATCCACCTGTCTCTGTTTCTTCTCTGAGCATCTGGCTTTTACAACACAAATTAAAATTAAATGCTACTTTGATGCTCACAAAGTAAAATTGAATAAGGGCTGAAAATGCTCTTAAGAAGTGGGATTGGCAACGTTTTTAACTGCAGAAAATACATAGATTTTGGTGTAAGTTATGATTCAGACTCTCCTTTAGCCATGGTCATATTGAGCAGGTACACATTCTCTTAAACGTGTCTAGATCATTTCAATCTCACAATGAAACAAAGTAACTCATATTATGGCCTTTTCTGTGGGCAGCTTTTGAGGTTTACCAGCCATACGCCCCAGTCAAACACACATAATGGGAAGGGGATGAGAAGGCATGGTAAAATCCCCCCTTTTGCATTCTGCACAAAGAACTGACACAGTCAGGGATGGATTGGCCATCGTGAGTCTCAGGATATTTGTGGGCCGGTCTATTTGTGTAGGCTGAACGGGCTGCACTCAGGTCTTTGACCGATCAGCCCGCAGAAAAGAGAGAGATCACATGACTGGCCCACGGGTTTGTATCTCATCTGAACACTGGCCAATCACATCCTAATGTGGCCCACTTCCATCGAACCATAGAAAGAGCACAATTAGATCTTGCCTACACCGGCGGCTAAAATAACTCCACAAAGTGCTGTTGGCTAGCTAAAACACAAGAAAAGCATGTCAAACGATGATTTTAAAACCCTTGTCTACCAGAGAGAACAGGTTAGGTTTTAGCAAGCTAATGATAATTATGTGTTAACAAGCTAAGGCACTTACAAACATGATACTACAGCTTTCTGATCTATCAACATTTAACAATAACACAAAGGTTAGCTACATACTTTGTAAATGCAGCTTCAACTTAACTTACAGACTTATCACTTGTTAACTAACGTTATAAAAGGCATCTTGATGACAGCCAGTCTCCACCCTCAGCCTTTAGCCATCTTGCCATCAAGAGCCAGGCAGCCTTTTTGGCTCAGTGAATCATACTCTCTTACTTAGCCTACCACTCAGCTAAGTGAGAGTTTTAGGGGCTGGTCTGAAGGGTTCAGCATCAATCTTTTGTCCACCATCTAAATGGTTAGTGAATGTTAAAATGTTAACTTTTTTTTGTCTGGTGAGTCAAGCAAATCTACCAACCCCTTACATATTTTACCAGCATTTGGCTATGGTCCTAATTTTGAACCCTGCTCAAATGTTCATGGGTTGAAGGGGACTGCAAGGACGGTTGGTATCCGTCCGATTGTGGTAGGCTGGTCTAGGTCTCACAAGTCCAGTGTTGATTTCTTACCCCAGTCCAGTCCAGCCCAGGACACAGTCAATGCTGAACATACAGAAATATTAACACAAGAGTCCTATGGAATCCAAAAAAAGTAAAAACAATGTTTGGAAGTAATACATTAAAAAAAATACTCTGCACTCCAGGACAACATTAAGAGGAAAAACAAAAATCAGAAGCAGAGAGAAAAATGTAGATGTGTGATAGCAGGGAGTCAGCCGTCATTTCACTTGAAATTCTTTTGCTGCAACCCCTCTATCTCATTAATGACTTCCAAAGCAACACACAGATTCCCCTGGGCTCTTTACCAAAAAACAATAAACACTGTATCACACTGACTCATCAATGGCAAACGACTGCAAACAAAACAAGAATAAAAGGAACCAATTAACCAGAAAACCCATTCGCTCTGATTGGTAACACTTCAACTTTTCTGAGTGTAGTTGACCTCAAGACACCATATATAAATGCTCTACTCGCCTTCATTTTCAAATTACATAATAAGTATGACAATAGCTTTGATATTGAGTATTTATAAGTGGTAAAAATTGGATTAAGCCTAACTAAATACCTATTATATGTGTGTGTTCCCTGAGGTATATATAAATAATAATAATAATAATAATAATAATAATAATATTAATAATAATACATGTTATTCATAGGTGCCTTTCAAAGCACTCAAGAAAAACAATGCACTAAGTTAAAACAACATAAAAATTGTTCATGAAAGGCACATGGCATATTTACAAAGCAAAGAATCAAACCAGCAATTGATCTGAACATATATACAGAAATCAAAGAGAAAAAGCCAGTTTAAAAAGGTGTGTTTGAAGGTTAGTTTTGAAACTGGAAAGACAGTTGGTGGAAGGAAGGTCCAAATTTAGGGGACTGAGCAACTAAATGCTCTTAGCCCAAAGGTGGTCAAACGGGTGGAGGGTTGAGTGAGGTGTATGGAAGTGGAAGACCTGAGAGTACTGGTGGGTGTGTTGATGTGAACGAGATCATTAAGGTAGAGAGGAGTGAGGTTGTGAATGGTCTTAAAGGTGACAAGCAGGATCTTATAATCAATGCGGTATTTAACCGGGTGCCAATGACGCTGCTGAAGAACGGGAGTGATATGATTAATCGAAGGGGTTCTGGTAACGATGCGAGCAGCAGAGTTCTGAATCAGTTGAAGTTTGTGTATGGATTTGCAGGGAAGACCATAGAGAAGGGAATTACAGTACTCAATGCGTGATGCCACCAGGTTATAAACAAGAACGGCTGTGCTATCAGATGTGAGAGATGAACAGAAGCGGTTAGTGTTGCGTAAATGGAAATATGCAGACCAAGTCACATTGTTTATGTTTGCTTGGAATGATAGTGTGCTTTCTAGGACGACAGCCAGACTCGTGACCTGTGGAGAGGAGGAAACCAAGGAGTTACTCAACACTACAACCTAAAATATGCAATAAGATGCCTTCTTAAAGGAACAGTGTGCAGTAGGACCACTTCCTCTCAGGAGAGTGGTATCAATCTTCTCTTGTAACTCTCAGCAAGAAAGGGAATAAACACATTTCCGAAATACTCCCCTAAAGCTATAGTGTGAAACTATTTTATATTAAAGAATGTGTGTTACATTGAAGCCATTGCCAAATGAGGCGATACAGCTCCACAAAACTCTCACTGTATCTCTCAGTACAGCTATGTTTTCAAAATGGTGTAGTCTGGCGACTTTCGTATGCAGAAGCTTGAGTGTTGCGTGTAACGTCACGTGTTGCCAGATCTGCCTCCACAGCTCCGCAAACGAAGGTGACAAGGCACTATTAAGTAGGCTTTGTGAAACACTCACGTGAGAACATGGTTAGTAAAACACAACTTTTCTTAAACTGTTTTATTACCATCACGGAAGTGTTACAGGAGAATATATAAATATTACTTATGACTACATTGTGACCCGTCTTCCTCCGCAATCTACAAACACAATTGACATGCTTTTAAATGGCACTGAAACACTGAAATGTCTGCATGTGAGGAACACGAGGGTGCTAACTAGTAAACAGACAACCTGGCATGTATTCCTCTGCTACTGTGCTACCACAGAAAGCCCAGCGTGTTGCGCGTTGAAGTTGGACCAAATTCACTTACAGCCCAGAAGTACACAAGATTCTTTGTATTAGTCCCAACACTGCCTGCCGGCCTGCTGGTTGCGTTTCACAATCAGGGAAACAAGGAAGATAATCTGCCATTTACTTGCTGCCAGGTTAAATGTCTTTGTCCTCTCATTTCACATGGGTGCTGTTTTGCATTATCTAGTTGTGAAATAAAGCATGCACGTATGCAGGTGAATTTGTTGTAAAAAATGAGCAAACAATGAACTATTCCCAAATAATGTAAAACAATAATTCAACAAATGAAAGCAGATACATGCAACACTGAATTTGTTTTATTGCCCCGGAAACCATTTTCCCCATAATGTAATAAATGCTTTGTGAGATTTTGCACATTGCAATAGAGTTAAAGTGCAAACATGGGTAGTGCTCTGTAAAATATGTAATCTGTTTTCTCTGCCTCAGTATTAAATTAACTAAATCCTAGACAAAAGAGCCACCATGAAATGTGAAAAAACTGAATAATAATAATTTGAGGAAACTCTTTATGAAAAACAAGATAATTGTCCCCTACAGAGTTCAAATTTGGTACACGCCTAACAAATTAGCTTCAGATTGCTAATATGATGCTGAAAAAGAAAACTGTCATTGCAAGGGAAGAAACAGCCTTTGTACTGAAAATGAACTGCATTGTTCTTATTTAAAGTCAAAAGGCTTCTCCTGTTTGTGAAAGTTACCCTTTCATAATGAAATCAAGATGCACATGTTACATATATCATAAAGAAATACATTTCTTGATGATAGTTGGCTTAATGTAGATGAGAAGATTGATACCACTCTCAAATCTATCTGTATGCTAAACATCTGGAGCGAGCAACTGATTAGGTAAACTTAGCTTAGCTTAGTTCAGACTTACCGGAGTAAACAGGTAGCTTGGCTTTGTCCAAAGGTAACATATCCACCGAGCAGTACCTTAAAGCTTACTGATTACCAGCACCAAAACTAAAATGATGATTTTTTTACGATAGTTAAAAGCTATCATTTGGCTGGGGGCTGTGTTTTCTGGAGGTTTTGCTCTTTCACCCACAACCTTCACGTTTACCTTTGGACAGAGCTGGCTATTTCCTTTTTCCAGTTATGTGCTAAGCTATGCTAAAATGGCTGTTTCCCTATATTCAGTGGACTGATTGGTACTGTTCTCTTCATCCAACACAAACATGAATTAACACATTTTCCCAAAGGGATTTTGAAAGCTATTTCTTCATTTTACATAGTTTATAAGTATTGATATTGCCACAGTTTTTGAGGTAGGCTATTTAGTGGAGGTAACAATGCAGTCAAGTCTTCTGAATAAGTAAAGAGCTGTATTACTAACACATTCTTGATGGCACTATCAGCAATAAATCATGGATGTGGTGACGGGCTGTATTTATCTGAGAACGGGACGGGGACTGAAGAGGGTTATCAACAGTTTCACACATCCATCGATTCCTTTTGAAGCGAGATGCGCCATAAACACGTAAAAACAAGAACAGCAACCAGCACAAAACGTTGGCAAATTTGTCATCCTGTAATTATTTATGGAGTAGAGCATTTAAAGTAATTACTGAGGTGCTGCCACAAAACAAGCCCCGTTTTTCTCTGCATGGCTTCAATGGGAAAAGCAAGTTTCAGCAAAAGGTGTCACACCCATATACATCTTGTTATGTGGTCATAGTGCTTACTAGCAAAGTGCCAGTCTTACTCACGTCTGATTGGGCATATGCCACACAAAGGACCCCTCACGCAGAATGGATTCTAGTCACTGTGGAAGTAGAAGTAAAGTTGAACTGATGCATTGACATGACATCACAGCAAACGTTGACATCAACACATAGCTGGCTATCTTTGGAAAGTGATGATGATCTCGGCTGTGCTTCTCATCAACAGTGAGAAAGATTGCAATGTACAGCTGTCTGTGTGCCACATCCATTTGACATGTTGACACAGTAGGTCCTTAAAAATGCATGTGTCAGGAAGTCGGAACTAATAGCGCAATGTCTAACTTCAGAAGATTAGCCAAGCAACGACATAAGCTGTGGCTGCTCTGGTGTTTAGACACCGTTTTTTGAAAAATGTGTGTGGCACTCGTACGTGTAAGAAATGAAGGCAACGGGGAAAGGCTGTGCAGGAGTGGAAAATAAGTGAAATGTAAGTCATAGGTAGCAATATTTTGATAAAGTAATCATGCTTCAGGAGCAAAGCTCGGACTCCGATATGAGCCGTTGGTGATTCCACGCAGCTCCTCCGAACGTGGCAGCATCAGATTTACAAATTGAAAATCATTAATAATTCTAACCAGGATGTGATAAATCTGGAATCACTCCCGATGAACCTGGACACACTTTCATAAATCAAAAAGATTACTTGGAAATTTTTTAAAATCTGATGTCAAAGTGTCAGGCTTACTAATGGTTTTTGTAGATCCCTTGCCGTGATATATCATTAATCTGAGATACATTTGAAGTGTGTCACCGGGGCAATATGTGATCCCTCTAATATTAGGAATATGCTGGTCTGTGTCAATACAGGAGATAGAAAGGATAAAAGCGGGTGGGGGTGCTGGGGAGAAAGTCGCCGTGGGTTATATTTTGATAAGGCGGTTCAATGAATATTTCAAATGGACGCACACAGCAGCAAGAACTGAATATCCTTACGTGTGAATGTAACAAGAGTGTGCATCGTGACAACAGTGATAATGACGATGATCATCCAATGCAATAAAAAACAGATAAACTACTGTAGAAATGATAACGCATTTTGATGCAGTACACGTGTTTCCTTCCTAAATCCCGAGCATATTCACACAATAAACTCTGTATCCCCCTGAAATCCGCATCAGTTCTGAAACACCTTCTTTATTCCGAGAGCAGAGAGTGCTATTGTGAGGAAGGAGGTATTGACCGTGATGGTGAACAGGGCACCTCTGTAATCTAAATGTCATTCAGTGAAAAGCATCTTCCACACAGCCAATGGCTTTCATCTGAATGTGCCTCCAAAAGATTCAATTACTTTTTCTCTCCTTCTCTTTCTTTCACCCTCTGATTTTCACCCTTCTTGCCATGCACTAGTTGCTTATCTGCTGTGATTATAGTCATTATGAAGCAGCCGTGTCTGTAGTGAGATTTCATCAGGAGCAGACAGTCTCAGCCAGCTGTCTCTGCACCCAGGTCCTGTTTGGTAAAGGAGCTCTACAAAGGAGCTGTACACTGGAACTGAAATACTCCACATTGGTACTGAAATTTCATGAACTTCATGGCTTAGCGTAACATGGGAGTGAATTACTAATACACATGTATTCTCTTCCATATATTCTTTAAACATTGTTTACATTTAATGGGCTCCATGTATAAAGCTTTGTAAAGGTAATACATTGCGGTAATGTGCGTGCAGCTCTAACTGTGTTTCCTATTCTGGTGAGGCAAGGGGAGAAGTATGGCAGCCCGAGGATAGAGGGCTGTATCAGACAACACAGCTGCTCTTTTCATGTTCAAAATCTGTTTCTCGCACGTCTCCGTCTAGGTTTCAGCAGAGGGGGTGGAGTTTAAATATGACGGAACAAAACTCATTTTTTGACAATGACATCAAAGGAGATGGCTGCTTTTGTGTTTGAAGTGGAGCATGTTTGAAGTGTTCTGAAGACTGTGGAGTGGTAGGGCAAGTTCATTGTTGCTTCGCTCTGGGGATGATTATCAGCTGCTATCGGCGCGAATCTCTGAAACAACTGTCAGCATGACATGTGAATAATGATCTCCCTTTTTCACCTGCTGACGTCTAACCAAGTCTGACACCTAAATACCTCCTGCAGAACTACTAGAGTTCAGACATTCGTTCCTCACTGGCTGCAGTTTTAGACAAAATATTACACTTAATTTAAACTTTGTACTTATAAAGTCTTTCTAAAGAATTTAAAAATGTTTTTTTAACACACCTAAACACATAATGCACAATGTTGCATTTCTAAGTGTTAATTTCTTATAATTATAACTCCCCTATGAAGCATTAATAACTGATACAGTCAAGACATGCCTGACACAGTGTAACATAGTTGTAATCAAATATCTTCATTATAAACAGCTTGACACCTGCTGTACATGTGTACAAGTTAATAAGTGCTTTGTTACATAGTGTGAAGTTGGTATAAGTGTAAAGAATATGTGAATATATAAGAATATAAGATTATATAAGAATATATGTCCGTATAAATACATATATATTATTCATTATAACCCATTTTAAGCCAAAGGTTTTGCACATGTAGCCAGCCACCTTAAAAATGCTGATGAAGCACTTTAAAAAAAGCTAGGACTATATCTGTTGATAGAGACAACAACAACATATAAAAAAAAACTCAATTCAAACGGACACATGCATTAATAGATACTTAGTAATGAGGTGGTAAGACAATTTTTACTACAACTATTATTACCATTAAAAGGCGACCTATAATTAAAAATTATGTATTCTGTTTGCCTTATTAATACTGAACATGCTTATAAAATGTATAAAGTACTTGTCAGAAGTGTGCACTACATTGAAGTTGATACAAAACATGTTTTTTCTTTTTGCTCAGCATGAAGGTTCCTCTTGTAAAGAACTATGCAGTGATGAAAACATTTCCTGGTGCAAGTGTATTTTAGTATATTCACCAATAACAGTAAGTAATAATATTCATTTGTTATTGCTGTCATTAGTGAAGCGCATTTATACATTATGGACATTAGATCTGTTGCATGTCTCACTGAAAAATGCGCACGGATTACGGCTGCCGGCCGATGGTGTGGGTGCTGTAATACAAAGCTCTGAAGCAACCTAGTTTGTAGCAACAGTCTATGGTAGCAACTCGTGTGGTACTCATGCTGTTGTTTATTTGGTTGTCATGGCATCGCGAATGAGTGATATTCTGTCAGTTGCCCACCCTCAAAGTGGAAAGAGGGCAGACCTAAGACTGTTCGTTTTGTCTTCAGTGGTGCGGACAGCTCCGTAAAAGCGTGTTCATTTATGACATTGACAATTTGAAGCAGTTGGGCGGGGGGGGCTAATCCTGTAGTGGGGGGCCGCCGGGGTTCCTTGTACAAAGCGGAAACACTGTATTAATGTGGTATACACACACTTGTTAACCATTCATTATCTTGAAAAGAGGACTTACAGTAAAATGAAATACAATTCATGTTAATGACGGACTCAGAATGTCACAAATGCATAATCTGAACTATTAAGTATAGCTTCCATAAAAAGCAAACTTTGAGAACGATTTTTCTTTCTTCAGTGTTTGTTTATACATTTACTGTTTACACACCAGTCATGAGTGCTCCATGGTTCTTATAGTTATTAATAAAGACATTTTTAAATTGCTTGAATGTCCTATATCTGTTTTCAACTTTATTACACTGTGTTACAATCATGTATTAATTTTTTATATAGTGCTTACACATATAATGTTACAATCATTATATAGCCCACTGTGTGATTATAGATATGTTATGTTTTTTTTGTAAAATTACATTACATTAATAAACATTATAAGTTAAAAAATAATTTATTAAGTATGTTTATAACAGCCTATAACAGCTAACTAGCAAATGTTGAAATAAAGTATGCATTTTGTTTTATTAAAATCTTTATCACTCAAACGTAACTATTGTGGATTTGCTACCAATGTCAAATAATGTGACGTGAACAAACAGTACTGGTTTGTATTCATAGGTGACTTGGCTCTGTTGATGGTGTGAGTCAGAGAGCAATAGCTGACACTGCCCTTAAATCTAAACTGGTGTTTGATATTAGCTGCGATCATATAACTGTGACCCCTTAATGGTTACATTAACCTAGTAAAATAGACAAGTTAACAGTCCTCAGAATATGTGGGTAGTAAGCTGTAGATTTAGTTGGGCCTCTAAAATCCTCCTCCGCTAACTATTATTGTACATGGGTTGGCAGTCTATAGTCCAGCCTGTAAAATCTTTCAGGAAGGGTCATTAAGGATATTTCATTATCTCCATATTGCCAAGGTCAGGTTGTCCATATATCCACTTTACGGCTGCTAGGGGAATATGCTGCGACTGTAGTATAATAGACCAGAAAATGTCCACACCAGGAATGATGGGAAATCAATATTGGGCCCAGCTCATCAATACAAACCCCATTTTCACAAGCAGGAAGAAGGTAGTCGTGGAAGAAATGTTGAGGAAAATAGATTGAATCAGAGGGAGAAAATAAAATAAAGCAATGTTTTATTGTTAATAAAATGTTTGTTTTTTGGTGTACACTAGGCTGGGAAGACTCGTCACAGAAGAGGTTTAAACCGGTTTGGCTTGATTTTATTTTAATCTGCCAGCAGTGGATCAGGCAGTCCATAAATGTCCCAGCACAGTCGTGTAACCACGTTAAAGCAGAAAGAAACATGGGTAGTGACAATGATTTGGCCCATTTGTTACAGTGGCAGGGGGCCTCAATCTGCCTAAGGTTTGTCGGAAGAATGTTGATGCCTTTCACATTGTTGCAGGGAAATGTAGGATGGCGACAAACAAAGGAACGTTTATATCATTACAACTTAGAGACGCTGTATTGTGCAAACCAGTCAATTCTTACAAAAGCAGTTCTACAATCTGGTCACATTCTTGTATTAATTAATCAAACCCTGAACATAAAACATACATAAGGTGCAAGATGTAAATATTATAATGTGGAATTGTCAGTACATGGAGGCTGTTTGTCAAATAAACATAGCAGAGCACGTTGTGGTCCAACAAGGAATTTACAATGTGCTATGGTGGAGAAAAGAGAAAACAGCCTGTGGTTGTTTAACCAGCCAGTGGTAGCCTTGGGCGCTGTTTGTTTATGCAGCACAGCTTCCAACAAATGAATATCACACTGGTAAACTAATGCTGGAAAAAAGGACTCTGCATACAAAAGCGTCTCCCTTTACTTTCCGAACTACAACGAGCATCAAAACAATCCAAAATACTCCAAGTGATGACCGTTATTTGTCTTTCTCCATTGTTGTAAAATGCTTCTGTTCTACCCTGAATTATAGCATGGCACAAACACTGACTCACTACTGTTACTGTACAGTAGACACATTGTCTTTGTTTGAACATTACACATTGTCTGCTGCATGTTAATGGCTTATTGACCATGTATGGTGTAATGAGACCTTGGGTGCAGGGGCAGCCATGATATATGAGGATGAAAATTGGCCTCTGCTGCACTGATGACCTAATTTCAATATTCAGGGACTTGGGGATGGAAATGACACTTTTCACATTTAAGTGCTTTGTATTAGCCCCTGGCTTACCGTACCTCTGCCTAATCCCAGTCCACAGACAGAAGCACACACTGCACAGAGAGAGAGTGCGCACTGGCTGGTGTTGACCCGCAAACTTATAACCCTTCATTCATTCATTCAACACAGCAAAGTGTACATCCTACAACCACCAGGCAGCATGCAAGGAGCGAGAGCGTTTGACTTGTTCCAGGAGTCACCTTCATCTTTTTTCCGTTCTGCTGGCTTGATGCATGCATTCAAGAAAATAAAGCAGAGGCAGATTCCAAAAGGGCTCTGTCTCCAGAGATAACCTTGAGGATGTATGGCATTTAGCATTCCACACAACCCCGGCCATGGCTTCCTGAAAGCGGACACGGCTTCCCTAACGCATATATTTTGATCCCTAGCCTAACGTAGGTACCTTTTCATGCTAAATGGGAGAGTTTCTTATATTGCTTTTCTTTCTTAGGGGAAAGGCTTCAAACTGAAATTTAAAGACTGTCATTGCATGTTAGGGCAAAAGAGGGATGAAGCTCAATGACCTATTTGCATTTCTGCCTTGGAGAGGATAAAGAACATGAGGCTGAGGTAAATAGCGGAGGGTTGTGAAAATGCAGATTTATTTATCATTCATCCTTTATTTTCTCTTGTATTAGTGAGTGGAGGTGTCATGTTTGGCACATTCAAACTCTGTGTTCTGCCAAAGAGATGTGACGCCAAGAGAAATAGGTGTTGTTTTAACCTTGAGCCTGATTTAAGCAAACATGAATATATTACGTGCAGTATCCTTCATCCCCCACCTGACGTGCTCGCACTGTATTTTTGCCATTTGCTACTGTATATTAAGGGCAGTTTTTACTGCAGACAGGAATATGAGGTGTCAGGCTCTGCACAAAAGACAAGTGAACCGCAGCATGGCAGCTTTGCTTTCTTACCTGACAAGGTAGAACAAAATCCTAAATGATGCTTTGTTAGATGTAACAAAAAGAACGAAGAGATATATAGAAAGATAGATAGATAGATAGATAGATCTGTTTCACTCCCCTGATTTGCTATACTGGACAACAACACATGGGATGCTTTGCTGGCCACAACTACTCCTATGTAAAGAGTGTTTGAAGTCTGTGTGTGTGTGTGTGTGTGTGTGTGTTTGTGTGTGTGTTTCTTTGTGCCATGGGGACAGCGCAGTAGCTCACGGTGCCACGACAGGTCCACCGTGTGTGGTGTTCTGCAGCATCAGCAGCCGGACAAGGGCCAGACGGTGGATTTATGATGCCAGGGAGCGGAAATGACCTGCTTCTGTCATCGGGTGTGTGCCCCATCACGAGAGGCCCTAAACTATATTGGCACAGCGCTGACAGACATGTTTGTCATCCAGTCAGTTTTGAAGATACCAAGCAAGGGGTATTATTCCTTTGACAAGTCCCTCCACTCAATCTGTGTGTGTGTGTGTGTGTGTGTGTGTGTGTGTGTGTGTGTGTGTGTGTGTGTGAATGCATGTGCTGTGTCTGTCTTTTCTGCTCTGTCTACACTTTCTCTGCATTTTTTCTAGTTGTTGGTTTACATCTAACTTCTAAAACTGATTTAGGAATGTTAACACTTACAGATTGATAAGTATGTCATAGTGTTAGTACATTACATTTTAGTAGCTTACTAAAAACAATAGAGCCCCAAAAACTATTTTTTTTAAACATAATGTATCCATTTGGACAATTACAGTTGTCGAGCTGTAATTCTGTTTGTTTCAAGATAATAGGCAATTGATTGACGTTGAAATAGTGTAAGAAAACATCCCATGTGATGTTCTAAACTATATGTTTAAATGTGATTCATGCACATGCATGTCTTTATGAACTGTATGAGCGGGTTGATTTCAACTTTCAAGGATTAAGTGTGGAAGTGTTGCATGAACAGTGACACCTTCTGGCTTTCTGAAAAGGCATTTTTCACACTTAAAATGTACAGTACCCACACAGAATTTGTATTATCTGCAAAGGACTAGTTTACACTAAATATTGCACCTGTGTCTTCTGTGTGAGTCTTTTTTTTTCTTTATGCAGTTTGTAATTGACACACATACATTCAACTGGTTAAGTTCAACTAAGAAAAGTAAGGAACAATTTTTGTCACATTTTGCTTTGAAAATTGCATGGATTTTTACCTAGTTATCTAAAGGTAGGAGACATGCACCACCGGTCAAAAGGTTGGGGTCAAATTTCCATTGTGCTCTATTATAGACAGAACACCAGCTGATATCAGTTGCATTTGTCTTTTTTTAAGCAAGGCAGCAGTCTTCAGATTCATTTTGCAATTATGTGCTTACATAATTGCAAAAGGGTTCTCCAATGTTTTCACAGTTAGTTTTTTTTTAAATTATATCAGATTTGTAGACATAATGTAAATTTGGAACACTGGATGAACATTTGCTGATGATGGGCAATGTAGATATTGCATTAAAGATCAGCCACCCACTCAGATCAGCTGGTAATCTGTCTCTAATAGAGTGGAAATATTTTAAGTGACCCCAAACGTTTAATTGGTAGTGTACGTGTGGTCACACTGTATTAATGTGTACTTGTTGTTGGGACTAAGAATATCTTTCTAATACACATTTTGAATGAGCTCTTTTTAACAGAAACTGTGTCAGGTCAGCAACAATTTCCTGTTGCAACTTTCATATCTTCAATATATCAGAGATATACTGTACCTGCATACATATCCTTGCCAAAAAACTAACAGCATGCACTCCTGAGAGGACACATGCTAATTGCCTTAGCATTTGTGTTTTAAGGCCTCATTACTCACCATTCATTGTATCTGCCAATCTGATCAACAATCTGCATTGAGACCAATTTGGTGATGTATTTGTTTGTGCATTTTTGCACATTGTACAGACTAAATTGATTGCTAGTGGAGGACTCAAAGATCACATTTTTGTAAGAGATATACCAAGAGATAGTTTTTTTTAACCGTAAATGTGTGACCACTGCAGGAGGGCTTAGATTCAAATGATATAAAGAAGGCTCCTACAAACAGTGGCAACAAAGAACATAGACTGCCAAGTGGGTAATAAAGGATCCAGCTGTAATTTAATCATGATCATATCTTAAATCAATCTTTTGTCAGCGTAAAATGGATGAAAGATGCTGTAACAAAAGCAATCTCACAACAGTAAATCACTCGATCAGCTCATTAACGAGATGCACAGCATTTATTAAAGGACTAAAAAAAAGAGCACTTCATTAAATACTTTGCACCATCTTTTTAGGAGGGGTACAAAAAATGATTTTCAGCTGTTTTGCCATTAAGCTGTCTGACCTACTTATGTGATTTACACAGCAGACACAAAATTCTGTTTCTATCCACTTGAACTTCCAAAGATTTCCTTCATCACGAAGCAACCATCTACAGAGCCTTGCCTCACCCATCCACTCCAATGAATATTTTATAAAGATGCAACGATTTCCTCCATCTCAGTGTGTAATCAAATGCAGACCGTGCTGCAGGGATTTAAAGAAGAGATATAAAGTCACATCTTAAGGAAGAAATCCATTTTTCTCTAGCCTTGCATTCATTTAGGAATCAATGCGCATCTCAAGAGAAGGGCTATTTGAATCATACACAAACGCACGCAAACAATTGCAAACGTTTTGGTTATTATTCTGATCTTCTGAGCTTTAAATGCTTTCAGACAGCAAACATTAATGGATGTCTTAATGGACATACTTCGAAGGCTACCGTGTAATGGTGCTTAACTCAACACTTATAAAACATGTTAGTTGGGAGAGAAAATAAGGTTGAAGCAGTGAAGAAAACACAATGCTCAAACATGGTATATACACTTTGCATTCATAGTAACTAGTATTTGATCATTATACAAAACAGACTCAGAACTTGATGAATTCAGCCATTTTTGTATTCATGTTTGTGATGGAACATTGCAATTTGTTTCCATTTCAGAGCAAAACAGAGACAAATGGAAAATACTGATAAGTGATTCATTTATTACACGTATATCTTTGTATAATTATCTAATTTCACTGGCAGCCAAACTTCCATTAGAGCGAATTCAATGCCCTTTTAATATCTGATCCAGTGTTTTCCTTGGAACTATTGGCACAGTGTGCAATCCATTTGGGTCCTCTTGTTATTTTTATTGTCATGTTTGAAATGCTGTAAAGCTGAACTGTTTTAATTAGTACTCTGCACTTTATGGAGATCATTGTTCACGCTTGCCTAATTATGTTGAGATGGCCCAAATCTCCATCAAAGGAAACCATTATCCTACATCGATGGTAAAGCGACGGGATTCCATCTTCGCCCCCTAGACAAGGCTATTACTGCTCTGCCTTGGCTTGGACACGCTAAATAAACACATCAATTTCATAGGTCTGGAAAGTTAGAGTTTGTAGTTATCAGCTGAGCATGGTTGATGATACAGATACTGTACTGAGCATCACTTTTGCGCTGGTTGGATCGACCAGCAGACCTCTAAACCACAAAGCTACTTCCTGATGGGAAACCAGTAGAAAGAAATGAAATGCTATACTTCTATTACTTACATATTCCTTTGTATTGCCATAATATTGGTAGTATTTAAGAGCAGTGGGGGAGGGGTATGATTGGTGATGTAGTCTTTTTGTTTTTGCATGTATGCATCCTTGCCTGAGAGCGTAGTGAATGTGATGGTTTCAGATTTGATTAGGCAGCCCAGGGGCCTCGGCAGTCCAGCCCTGCAATGGGCCAGCAGGGGCCTTGTACAGGCGTCTCATTGCTCACCATGCCTCAGTGGTGATGTACACATCAAGTGTGACCGCCCGCTTGATTTAAACAGCAGTCCAGCCTCGATGTGGGAGAGCGCTCACTCAGTGCAATATTGTGGCCCATTCATCCAGTAACCACTGGACATTGGTCTCTGCCAAATACGTCGGGCTTGCCATCACATTTGTGTTTGGAGTGAGAGAATCGATGGTGTACGAGCACCATGAGACTTCATGCTTGCGTGCCGCGTTCCCTTAGCACTGCACAGGACACATTTCAACACATACAGCATATTGACAAGAGCAGATTCAGTGCTGTGTCACTGTGTGGAATCCAATGAACTCAAACTTCCTCCCTGGCTTTAAATAGTAAGTGTGTTTGTAAACAGAGGTATTGAGCAGCACTAGTTTGACTATGTGAATTTAAATGAATGAAATTTTTTTTTTGCAGACAAAAAGTTGAATTCCGAAGCAATGAAACACACCTCTGCTCACTTCAATACGGTCAAGAATTTTTTTGTTGCAAAAGATTAGAGTTGTATAGATTTACAGAATTCAAGGTTTGACTTGGTACAGGATGGTGCTGTTATGATTTATTTGACAAAGTTCTATAACATTCAAGCAAATAAAAGACTTTTCAGACTATAAAGCTTTATCTGACCCATTTCTGTGGATCCACAGTGAATACTTTAGATGTAACAACCAAAATGTATTGATAAGAAGATATCATCTAAAAAAGATGGTGAATTGTTCCCTTTACAATGTGTACACTTGTACTGATTGATGTAAGCCATTAAACTCCACAATACGTTGATGTATCCCTACAGTCGAGGCAAAATGAGTTTCACTATTCTGTGATGTCAGATAGAAGATCCTTTTGCAGCAAGGATTATTTATGAGAGCTGTTCATTTTTACAATGATACAACATCATGCTGCTTAGTGAAAATTGTCTGTGGGATCATGTGATGAAGTTAGACGGACTGACTGACTGACAAACTGACAGATGCAGTTCTCATGACAACCACAGCATCATGGTCAGTAGTTGAAGAAGTATTCAGATCTTTTACTTAAGTAAAAGTTCTAATACCATGCAGTAAAAATACACTGTTACAAGTAAAGGTTATGCATTGAAAATGTTAAAGGTAAAAGTATGTCAGTATCCTCTGTAAATTTTACTCACTGAAGAAAACTCCTCACATTTTAGAAACTGGAAATTATCAAAACAGTTCTGTGTTTAATCGGCTAATCATTTCAGCTGTACTTGGAGGCCTACATATTGTTGGGTAGTTTAATTTATTATAAAACGTCTTATTTTATAAACTTTGTGTGCTATGTGAGCAAAAATCTTAGATGAATGTAGTGGAGTAAAAAGTACAAAACTTCATGGTGAAAAGGAACATGGTGTGGTTCCCTTCCCCCACTGTGGGTGGCCATTAGTTACATCCAATGGGCTAAAAACTACTGTAACCATGTCAGGGCTCAACCTAGCATAACTCACTTGCGAAGTCACATACCGCAGCCTGGGTTCTGCCCACAAAAGGGAAATGCACAATTAAGTTTTTTTATGTTTTAATTTAAATCTGGTATTCATTGCTCTGCGCCAAACAATGATTCTATTTGCAATCGAGTGGCCGTGTAAATAGCCCATCACACCATTCCTTTATGTGAGAGCAGCTTGTGATAACTGAAGTTATGTTCAAGCAAAGCAAACTAAGCAAAGTTATTTCATTTCCTAATGGTCATCAAAGCCAGCTAAGCAGTAATGAGCAGGGCCAAGGAGGACTGTTATTTTCTTGAGGACCAAATTAAAAGAACAAAGAACAAAGAAAGAAAATCCTGAGTAGTTCCATCATTACACAGGGAAGCCTAGAGGAGAGTTTGCAGTTCATTAGTCTACATGCTTGGTCCTCCTGGTCCAACAAGGTGAAGGAATGTGGGTGATAAATTGCGCATCCATTCACTTCCAAAGTGCAAGTTGCCATTAAAGTCCAAATCTGGAATTCAGATCCACCTGCTACTGTGGCTGTGTTTGTATTTATTTTGTAGGGCAGGGGACTTTTATAACTCCCACAGAGAACGGCTGAGTTCCTGAAATAAAGACGAGCAGGTATGTAAGAGCCTTTCAATGTGACCCTAGGAAAATGGGCATGTATTCTTTTTAGTAATCCTGTTTGTAGAAGAGATATTCGCAGAGTTTTTGTTTATCACCCATATGTGTGTGTTGTTGTGCTAGAGAACAGCATATGTATTGTATGCATACACCCTTAGTAAATGTATATACTTTACACTCCGATATTGATTCTGCCTCAGTACCACAGGTATCATCTGCTTAAAGTTATTAGTGAGGCCACTGGTTTGTGTCAAATAGAGTTAATTATGCTAGTTCTTCTAGTTTTGGACCCTTCACTGTGTGGCTGTGATGAAGGTTGACATGTGAAGTATGACATCATGCCAGTGGGCAGCTTTTTGAGCTCTGCACCAGTGAGGTCACTGGTCTCCTAATGACTTCCTCAGGGTTCATAGCCGGCCTCCTTCTCTGCAGCCCATAGGGTCTCCCCCTCCACCCAGAGCGCGGCTCACCCGACGCAGGCAGCTCAACGCTTGGCTAGCCTCTCTCTGCTCATTGCTTTTAATCAAGAAGTGTGAGGCATAAAGATGCAGCAAGTCAGTTCATCCATGCCCAGTGGGGTCCTTTTTTGTCAGACAGTCAGATGAAGCTGAGTGGAAAAAGCATCTGTGCTATACGCACAAACATACAGAGGAATTGTGTAGAGAAATTATATCTACCACCGGCTTTTTTGTGTGAGATGACCACATAACAACTTAACATGAATAGAAGCTCTTGCACATGATCTTGAATGGGATACAGTTGTTGTGCATTGTAATCTTACAACAGCATATTCTCAGATCTTCAAACCGATTCCTTTTCAGCACACTATATATTTATTCTTGGTCCAAGTAATGGACCATAGGCCTAGAGGGATTTTTTTCCCACTACATCCGCATCTAAGGGCAGGATGAGAGGCATGTAAATCAGGCAGCCCATGTACTTCTTTAATATTTAACATAGGTTATTAGACAGGGCAAAGATTTGACCCCCAAGCGCTTCTGCACATCACATGAATAACTAATGTTGGCTGATTATGTTAATCAGTGGTAGCAGGCAGTGATGACCAGGAACGCATCCCCACTGCTGCAGGAGGAAGCTATAATCTCAAACGCATGACAAAAACACAGCCCAAGCCCATCATTAGCTCTGAAACACAGCTACTGCACACGGTGTGCAGCACAGGGTGATTTACACTTCACATGCTCAGCTTGAATTTTCCTTTAATATGTGTACTAGAGATAAACACGCTGCATTTGTGAAGCTACTTGCTGTGATCTCCCTTTACAGATAATCAAATATTTGCATAATGACAAGAACTGAAGCTACACCAGGCCACGCTGCATGTCGGCAGCTCCAAATGGCAGCAAGAGGGAAACAGTTAAACTTTGATATCTGGAACTCACGCAATGTAACTGCATCTAGAATACTCCAGCTTTTACCAGCCATGCTTGCAACATCATTGGGGAGTCCAACAATGTGAAAACATATATATGTCACTCATCCATTTATGTTTGTCAATTTAGGTAGGTAGATAGGTGCAAATAAGGTGTAAATAGCATAACATCCCAATTATAGTTCAGAAGAGACACTTCTGTTACAGCCGCTTAAGGAAGGTTTAATCTATCAATTAATACTATTGATGGCAGCTTTCTGTAGGAATATACTGCAGTGTGTCTCTGTGTGCATTCAACAGCTATGCCATGCTCTGACAATTTTATCATATGAGTGAGTGAACTTAAGCGGAGCTCAACGCCTACATTCTTTTTTTCAGTAGTGACAGTGCTGATTTGAAAAGCTTATTGCTGCATCATAAAGCAAGTGCCTGTCTTCTCTCCCGTTTGTTTTGGGCCAAAGATGAAAACATACTCTTGGAAAGCCATTTAGAAGTAGAAGTGGCTTGATCGTGGCAATATTCCATCCCCATCACCCGAGTTCTTTGGCGTCCACCATAAAGAATTCCAACGAGACAATTTTGCGCAGTGTGGGGTGAGCTGACAGGGAGTGTTATTAAAGCGCAGGGTGCTGACCGCTCTCAAAGTTATTAAAGTGCTGTGAGATTGTGTCTGTGATAGCCCTGCCGGTCGGGATGTCCTTCACACACACAGGTACATTACAGTTGGGATGCGGTCATCGCAGGGAGAGAGGGGGTGAGAAGGGGTGAGAAGGGGGGGGGAATGTCTTCATTCCTCCATTAAAGGTAACCATAGTTAACCTCTGGCTGAAGAGTCCCTCTATTATCACTGTAAATAATTCAGAATTATAGCCTCCTAACATTTTTCAACATTGAGCGCTTAATGGTAGTACAGCAAACAGTTAACTAAATGAAACCTATTCGAAAGTGTAGCATGCATACATAATTTGAATTGAAGGATTTTGAATTGAATGACATTGTTAAGCATTACAGGAAATGACAAATGGTAGACTTTGATGGTTTTAATTCTTAGCAACTTCAAAGTATCAATGCTATCTTCAATTAGATACGGCTAATTAAGTTTTGTTTGCTTTTTGCAACACATTTTCAATCCGAATAGTTAAAATACGGATGCTTGATCAGGTGCCTTTGGCGTTGTTATTAACGCTAAATGTCTCCTTTAGTGTCGTGTCTAAACGCGTTTCATTTAAACACGCTTGTTTAGGACTATTGGCGTCATTTTTAACGCAGTTAGGTCAACAAAAAGATTGTGGGGCATTACCGTGGCACGAAAGGGACTTTTGGGTTTAAAATAAGAAGAACAAGACAAGAACAAGACAGTTGGGTTCCGGAAAAGTGAAGCACGAGACACGGACCCATCCACCACTCCAACCATCTTTCCTACTTGGGATTTTGGGCTTTCGAACTAGCCTACTTGCAACAAGGAAATTCTAGTCTTTCCTACTACTCGCTACAGTTATCTTCAAGTGCCACATAGCTGCTGTTCTACCTAATGCAGTCTACACACACGCCAAAGGCTGCTTTTTGTATCACATGTGCATTGTTTGCACTGGCCAAGCGTCTGTATTTTAGGAAACACAGTCAACTAATGAAACATTTCTATAGGTTGTATTAAAGGGTAGGAATGATGGACCTACATGATTGTGTGGTTTTGGAAGACTTGTTGGGGCAAACAGCTAGGCTAGCTCTGTCCAGAGGTAACAAAACCAACCAATTTGCATCATTTCCCCACTGTACCAATGTAACATGTTTGCTTAATTTCTACAAAAACAAGTTTAAAAACGTCATGTTGCAGTTTTACAGGGGGTTATGCACCACAATGTCCTGGCTAGTCCCAGTAACTCCCTAAACAAAGCTAAAGCCAAAGCTGCTGGCGGTAGATTCATATTAAATAGACAGAGTGGTTTCAATCTTCTTCATCTAAATTTTAGCAAAACGTCCAACAATTCCTTTAAAGTTCAAATTTCTGTAGATTTCAGTCCTTTCTTGTCTTCTTTTATTGTGTAGGGCGCCATTCTGGCATCCAGTGCTACACAAACAACCGCTCAATTCTTCTTCATGTGTTCTAACAAATGTAACAATAAATCTGTAATGAAAGCTTGTCTCCCATTGAGCAGAGGGTATTTTTTTCTGTGGAAAACCTAGCTAACAAATGATCACAAATACAGTATAGGCTGCAAAAACATAATTTTAAATTAAAATAATGTAACTATTCTTTAAGAAATGCTTGTAAAATGTGGAAAAACACCAAACTAGGGAAGCTTTAGACTTCACTGGTCTGCTGTACAGTACAAAGTTGGTTCTGTCCCCAGGTGAGTCTCAGATTTGAATGTGGGGGCAGCTGCCTGTGTAAAATGATAGGCAAATGGTAGGAGGGCTAATGGACTGATTCTGTGTGTTTTAGAAGAGAGGGAAGAAGCCTGCAACATCAATCTACTGTCAGCTCATTCTCAATCTGTTTCAGCTCCGCTCTGACATGACAGCATGGGGGACTCCAGCCCTCAATTCATCAACGGGTCTGGAAATAACAGGACACCTCCAGTTTGTCATAGTAGATTAGTCTGTGGCCCGTAACCACTGTCCTTAATAGAGTCTCCAGCGTTTCATTGGAGGTGTCCACTAGACCACCACTATAGACCACAAGGGGAACACAGAGGTGTATCAACATCTCTTGTACCGGCTGTGGAGACCACTGCAGTGCATTTCTCCTCCACTGTATAACTGACTACAAGGAACCAAAGCCTTTTCACAGCTCACGCCATTAGAATTCTTTTTTTCTCATTTTTGTTTAATTTAAGCATGTATATGGATCATCAGTTGTCAAAACTGCCCCCCTTACAGTGCATTTGAAGCCCACAGAGAAACTCTGAAGATTTAGACACAGTAATCTGGAGCCCATAAGTCTATATCCTCTACATAAAATCACTTGATTGTAATCTATAATATTTCTCAATTGTTGATTTTCTGTTACTTTGTGGATCACAGGTCCTGGCAGTGGAATCAGCCTCGATCTTTAATAAGTGCTTGGGAAGCCAGTGTGGAAGTGTAATGGACAGTGCAGGGTTAGGCCAGTACTGTGATACAGTAGTTCCTCACTGACTCCCCTACTGACCTTGACTGGCAGTATGGCTCTTTGAAAATCTAAGTGCCCATCTTACAGTATGCCAGAAGCAATTTAGGAGTCCATACCCATTCATATAAGTCCAACTTATTGAGTATTTTGCTGCTGTTCACACAGTCTGGCAATGTAGAGTTTCAATTATAGCTATGTGACCTGCCATTGTCTGGGAAAAATGTGATCTATAGCCAGGGAACCTGGAAGTTTGCAGAAAGAAATAAAGAAAATATGTGAAACATCGACACCAAGAAAATTGTTCAATAAATAGACGTGTTTGACCTTGTAGACGGTTGACTTTTTTGACATGTTAGTTATGTCCAGGCTGCCAAGACTAAACATTGAAAATAAACCTGAAGTGGACCAAAATATCAGTTGATGCATCAACTGAAATTCAATTATTTCTTCATGTAATTATTGTCCGGATTGTCTTCGGACATCCTGGATGTATGGGCGTCAGAGTCAGGGGCCCTCATGGTGGGGGGAGGGGGGGTTGCTTATTTAGCCTGGGATGATGTTTGCTGTCTTTGGCTCCAGAGCGGCCCCTATTCCTGTTTACCTGGGAGTCCTCTGGGGTGAGGTTGAGCTGAAAAGCCCAGTCGGAGCCAGTCAAAGGGAGCGTGGCGCAGTCTTGACCCTGGCGCTCCGCTCATTGTGTAGTGCAGCGGTGTAATGAGGCCCTGTGTGGATATTGATATGACAGAACAAAAGGCCAAGGTGCAGTAAGGACAGCAATCCACACGTTTCACACCATTTGTTTTTCACACCGTATCCATCACATTAATGGGTCACCTTTCTGTGACAGCTCATGATTACCTGCTTACCCATGGAGAGAAAAGGGGGTGAGAGAGAGAGAGAGAGAGAGAGAAAACCTGGTAAGTGTAGAGAGAGAGAGATAGGCAGGAAGATAGGGAGTGAGGGTTCTCCAGTACTGAGGGTTAAGGGTGAGTTGGGGTTGGAAGGGGGCTCAGGGAGTAGGGGGATGGGAATCTAGTGCCATTTTTTTATTCTTTCATGAAGATTGGCTCCGGCCCTGTCATCATCCCCACAGAGTGAATTTATGACAGGTCAGCTCTCCATGTAGTCACCTGATGGATGGAGAACATCCAAGTTTATTTGGGGCACAGTGGAAATGGCTGAACAATTCCCTTAAGCACCAACAGATATTTTTTTCTTTTTCTTTTTCAAGTGATGTCAACACTAACATTCATAAAAATATAGTAATAATATTTCTAATTTAATTTTTCATCTATTTTACCTTCTGAAAGTACCTTTTTTAATTGTTAAGTCTATAAGGAATTGTAAGAGCATGATGGATCTATATTGCTTGGTAAGTGAATAATTATTGGCAGTAAAATACTAGAGAGCAAAAGTTTTTCTCCCATTGATCACATATCGTGATATGAAGTGTTATGAAGTATGAATATTTGCTCTGTTTTTCCTCTATCTCTCTGTTGATTATTGCCCATGCATGGCTCATTTGCTGTAATGTCCAGCAATTTCAAACGCTGAAACTCTTGACTTTGATACATTTTTATTGCTACAACAATGAGTCTGCTGCTGATGCTTTGGAAGGGAGATTTAGACAAAATATAATTTTCTTTCTGATAAAGACTGCTCTGACAAACGCTTTGGCCTCACTTGGAAGTTACAAACTAATGCAGTGTATTTGTTTTCCAAAAGTTAGAACATGGTTTAATTTCATAGAGTAAGTAGCCTACACAGAATACAAAAGAGCTTTTGTTCTCACCACCTCACAGTATTGGTGTTTTCAGTTGGTGTTTTGCTTGAATATTGCAAATACGTTATGTTCTGCTTAGCTCAACAGCTATTGATGCCTTTCATTCCCAAAGCACCACCGCCGGTGTCATCTATGAAATCTTAAGTCACTTAAGACAAGCATTTCAACTTCCAGTCACTGCAAGGAAATGGCAAGATCCCATTTTATGATAAAATAGGACTACAGCTATGTATCTTTGGAAAGACCTTAGCACAGCATTTCAGGTGAGAGGCAGGGGAGGATGAAAGAGGAGCGAGAGAGATCACTTTGTCCCAAATTAAAAGTCAGAGTGTCATCTTTCGGTCTAATTGCCTGGAACCATTATTGGACACTGCAAAAAATAGTGTCCGCACATGCATTTATTTTGTAATCCATTGGTGTGCTTCAGTCTGAGCGTAGTCTACAGGGACCAAACCCCGGGCATGCAAACATGCTCTTTTTCCATGAATGCGGGAAGGATTGCAGCCTATGCTGCAGAGAGACAGTTTGCCATATGTCATAGCACCCAGCAGATACGAGGTGATGGTGTCAATACATCTTGCGTCTGCCCGGTGGAGGCCTACTCCGCATTTCACTAAAACATGAATAATATGAGTGGAACAACACTGTGTTTGGCCAGGATGAAATCAGAAGGGAGAGAAATTGCTGACAAGTATTACTATTAAAAGATAATTGTAATCAAGGTGCAAGACGAGCAATGAAGTGGTGATAGCAGATAGACAGACAGCTGCAAAGATGGATTGTTTTAATTTGCACCAATTAAATTGAAGTTCACTGGATCATCTTCCTCAATCTTCATGAATACTTGATTTTCTGGCTGCTACAAAGCTATTAAAAAGAGTGATTGGACTCTTACACTTCTTATACCATATTTTATGTTATACTTTCATTAACCCTTTGTAATAATACTTTTTAATAAGAGGAACTAATAGACAAACTACTAAGCACATTTTGCACTCTATGTGCATGTTATGTATATTGTCTTGTCTGTAAATCACAACATCATCATACCTAAGTGACATCACAGGTTGATTTCCAAAGACTCCCAAAGTAAAACATAGCCTATTTATGGTGGCACTGTGGCAAATTAATTATGTGGCAGTTATCATGTGACCATTTGACTTAAAGTAATGTGCACGATTATTAAACATGTAGTCAGCCTTCTCAAAACTCGTAAAGTTAGGCAACAGTGAATTTTGGTAAAACATCAGAGATTGGTGTAAAATTAGTAACGCTAAGTCACAAACGTCATTGGGTCGTGGACTAAGGTACTGTCAGAGATCTACTCATGTAGATTTTTCAGATATTTTTACTTTACTTTACTATTTTTATTTTTTTGGCGACTTTTTACTTTTACTCCTTACATTTTACCACCAATATCGGTACTTTCTACTCCTCACATTTTACAAAATTGTCTCGTTACTTTAGTTTTGTACTAAAAGTTGTCTATCAGGTGTGATTGTGAATGCATGTCGCAGAATTGCACGGTGAAGCGCCTCACATCGCGAGCGGGTACGCACGCCACACGGAGAAAAAAGTGAGAGAAAGAAAAAGAAACTAGCTCTCCGGTGGATAATTAGTTGAGATTGTGTGCGTCTTTGAGAACTGTAAGTCACATAATTGAGGTTGTCAGTTCATTTAAGCCTGTTGTTGTAATGGTCTGTAGTTCTGGCAAATTTAAAACTCAGCTTGTTTGTGTTCTTCACCTGTTAGCTAAGTTGGACCTGGCTATTGATTCGATATAATGGCGATTGTTGAACATCCTGCTCATTAAAATAAGGTAATTAATAGTGGGTTTATTGTTATTATATACTAGAATGTATGATTCCTATGCATTGTGTATGTGCAATGTTATTTATTTCTTTTATTACCACCCAAACACACATCTATAGCAGAGCTACCCATGCCCATGTTTGTACTGTTGCTTGATTGACACACCTGGGCCAAGTTGGAAACCAGAATCAGCTTTAAATCCAGTCCCAATCTAGTCCTCACTAAGTTTAAAATGATTTCACTGTAGTTAGTTATTATTTTTGCGTCATCAATAACAGATTGAATCTAATTGGATGGGAATATACACAGACTTCTCACAAAATCCCACTTGAATTCATATCTTGCTGCTCGGTGAGAATCTTATTAACCTGGAGTCCCAGTCTCTGTCCCAATAAACAAGCTATGTTGTGTTTTAGGCCTATTGGCAGAAAGCCATTTAAAATGTAGACAATTGCATAAAAAGAATAAAGACTAAAGAGCCTTTTTTCCATGTCCACTGTAGTTTCTCAGCATGCTCTCTGGTAACACTGGTCAGGTCCAGGGAGCTTTGTCATTCGCAAGGTTACTTTTACTTTTAAACTTTAAGTAAATTTCCAAGCCCCTACTTTGTTACTTTTACTTGAGTAAAGAAGTTAAATGAGTGCTTTAACTTTTACCCGAGTATTTTTTAACACAATTATCTTCTACTTGAGTACGGAAAGTGAGTACTTTTGCGTTCTCTGGGTACTGTACATAAAATTGAAACAATTAATTTCAAAATGACAGTTTGTTTGACCCACCCACCAACCTGCCTTTTTAAATGGAATTTGGTGCTCTTATACTTTCAATCCTTCAATCAATTAATCATTCAAGCAATTTGAATTTTTCAAACCACCTACAATTCTATTGAAATGTAATCCTGTCAGATCCTTCAACTTGTGAATGATTCATCCTAAAGTAGAATATTGTCTGTGTCTGAAGGATAAGTTGTACTTTAAATGAAATGTATATCAACATTGAAGACAAGAAGATATCACCAAGGCAGTACGTCTTGTTGAAATTCAGGTTTTTAAAGGTTAACGGTGACCAAAACCATTAATGTATTAGTGCCAACCTAGCACCAAGCTCATTGGTTCCTAATGAAGAAGTAAAGCTTCAAAAGTTCATTTTAATAAAAGGTTATCTGCTTTCCTTTAAACAGCTGGGTACTGTAGTGTTTAGCAGAAATGACTCAAACAGGAGTAAATAGTGAATTTGTAGGGGAATGTTTTTAACACGTGTCAGTAAGGCAGGATTAACTAAAAAAAAAAGACAGTTCCTTCATTGGCTCATTGAACTGTTTCTAATACTTTCTTTGCAACAAATGAGCTCAGGATTAATATATATCAAGCTTAGGCTACAGAAGCAATACTTACAGTATATAAATTATTATTAGATACTGAATTAAAAATGTGTTGGTTTTGGTCTTTAATTGTCATTTGTTGAAGATAAAAATATAGAAATCACCAGCCTTTTAGTTTCACAGGGAAAAGGGAAGGCAAGGTTTGCCTTTTTATTGTTACTTAACAACATATTGAACAAATTACAAACCTCATCAGTCATTAGGAACACCGCTAGAGGGTGAACATAAGTGGTCATTATAATACCTTCCGTATGGTTATCCAACTGATGAGAGGGGAACAACTTAGAGTTGCACATGCACACATGCACACAAGCACACACACACACATGCATGCATGTTCACATGTCCAAAACTCAAAAACTATGGTAGGTAGCAAAATACTGCTCTATCTTGAACCTTTCAAAGACAGTAGTAAATCAATTGGAAGATTGTTTTTTCTTTCTTAAAATGTCAATCATCTTATTCTGGTTGAGCACATTTTTATAATTTTTCATGGTCAATTTAAAAAGAATCTAAACAAAGTTTATATGTGCAAATATGCCAATCTGAACTCTTTCAGTCTTAATCGATGCTGATCCTCTCTTGACGGTCATGTTGTAATTCCATAGGTCAGCGATCTTTATGTTTGTTTAAGTCTGATTTACACGTACGTCGTGTTTTAAACAACCTCAGCGGGAGAACACAGACCCTATGGAGCAGAAACTTCATGTATTTAAAGGAAAAGTTATTTGGTATTGGCAGATGTAAATTGAAGTTGTAAATCACAATTTCACACACAGGAAAGGCAGTGTGGTGGTGAGTGTGGTGAAGCATTCCAGCGGGGGCTGCGAGCAACGTTTCACAGTGTCTGCTTCTGAGCCAGACTCGCTCCCGGGCAGGGGTGATTAGTGCTTGTTGGTAATTTGGCAACCTTGACCATGTAACCTTGCTAAAGCTGGATTAACATTTTACCCTGGAAAAGCCAGAGATGCCTTAAAACATGTTCCATTTTTCTGCTGCTTATTATGAGACAGCAGCCTACAGAGGCTATTCAAATAAGTGCCCATACTGTGCTGCATGAGCACTCAAGGAGAAACTCTTATTAGACTTAAGCATGCTAAGTGTCAAAAAAATGTTGACATATCCATCTGATCACTCACTGAAAACATCACACTTTACATATTGTGAGCACATGAATCCGAGGGGTTAACAGCCAAGGGTCATACACAACTTAAGCATGTGTTCAATAAACATGAAGGACATGTGCATAAATATACGTGTACAAATATATTAGAGGAGTAATTTTGAAAGAAAAGATACTTTCTTTGTCAATTCTATAAAACGTCAGCAGGTTTTCAGTCAAACAAGTCCTGCAAACCATATGACGATATGGGTCATTTGTCCCTAACTGTTGATGCGACCCACAGGAGCGTTTTTCAATCGTGTGTGGGGTTGTGGTTTTGAATGTAAAAATGGCACATTCTTTAACGTTGTGACGCTGAATGTGACGTAAATAAAGTTGAATAAAAACCGTTTCGCCAATTCGAGTCAAACCCTTGCTCTCCTGGGTGAGAGTGTATAAACCATCCACCAGCCAACCTGCCTCCTTGTGTGGAAATGTGGCGCTCTCATACTTTCCTCCCGTCACAATTACTATGGCCAAAAATTGGCAACGTCACTATGAATGTAAATCTAGATCATACTGTTTGTACAAACGACCTATGGGAGCGTTTTTCGGTGGACCACAGTCTCTTTATACTTCTGTTATTGTCTTACTGGACTTCTTTCTGTGTTGTTAGTGACCGTACAAACGTTATTGGGGTGGGGAGGGGTTTGGTTAAACATTGTGCTACACTCACTTTTAAAAAGCAATTCCTTTATTTTTAATAAGAAAATACCTGTATGAATAACATACAGTATGTTTTATACTGTTTACTGATCCCCAGTGGGGAAATTACTCCTTAGACTCTACACTTACTACTTGTTTTGTTAGAGTCACACAGGCCTGAAACACACACATGCTCAGGACCCATTCAAGCACAAATGTAGAGATGTCAGTGCTGCCAGCAGTTAGGGGGGGTGCAATGCCTTGCTCAAGAGGACCTGGCAGTGCACAGGAGGTGAACTGGCATGCACATGTGGACTTGAACCAGCAACCCTTTGGTTCCCAATCCTGAGCTACTGAGCCAACCCGACTCATTTGTTTAACTCATTTTGCATTGATAACACTGATAAAAGTGCACAAGGAATATAGGACTGTGTACTCCTGGGCACTCTGGTAGCTATACTGGTAGAGCGGTTGCACCCTAAGTCCTTGCTGCAGTGGCTGGGGGTTCAACCCCAGAGCCCTTTGTTGCAATTCTTCCCCTCTGTCTCCCTCCAAGATGGAGCTATCAAATAAAGCAAAAATGCTTAAACAATATCTTTAATAAAGATTGTATACTCCAATTGGAATTTTCTTTCACAAAAGTATCAGTAGCAGTTGCCAAATTATGGCACACACAATGATGGATCCTCCTTATGTTTTTTGACACATTTCATGTTACTGCCTCCAGTTAGTAAGATGCAGAACAAAGTGGAGGTGGACGCTGCTAAAAGATAGTGACAAATGACGTGCTCGCTGGAGAGATACCATTCAATCACTGACATACCCTCCCCTACTCTCCTAAAAAAAAAAAAAAGGATACTCCCCTCCCTTAATAATTTCCATACAGTCCCTAATAAGTGACAAGTTTCACATCAGCCTCTCATGGTAATTCTTCTACATTTTGCGCAAAGCCCTCGTCTTCATTACAACACAAGGTTGTTTGCTAATTTCTAAGTGGGCCTCCTGTTTTTGAGACATTGGTCTATCTGAGGTAGGTGGTGCGATGCCCTCCTACAAAAAGCTAGGGCTTATTATTGAGCCTCTTTATCTTTACTGTAGCTAAGTTGTTAATTAGCTAGACCTTGAATTAGATTATTTGCATGTCTGAACAAGGGCTAAGGTATTAATGCTCCCTCAGGACAATCTGTAATAACCTCTTTGGTGGCTCCGAGATCCCTGTGGAGGGGGCTGCGTGGACGCTAGCCCCTGGAAGGAGGGAGAGAGCACAGCCATTTCATCCAATTAGCTGTGGATTATACTGCTCCTCTCCCTTTGAATCCTATTTGCTGTGATAAGGTGTTCTCCTACAGGGACAGAGCTGAGCTTTGCTATCAGGAAAAATGATTAATTAACAACCCAATATTAAAATGCAGTGGCTTCCATTTCACACTGTCTGACATAGGAGGAAGGAACAGCTCAGAAATCGATACAGGCACTAAACAACCATCTACGAGGAGAGGTTGGGCAAGTAAGAAAATACCCCTTAGAATCTAAGAAGCAAGCTGCATTTCATTCTACACATCCCACTTATACGGCTCTCCATGGTCTGCTATGTCCTTGAATTATTCAGAGCCTGCTAAACCGTGGGAATGCTTTTAAGACTAATGTGGCACAATATCATGGTCGCTATTGTTATTGCATTGTACCATGCAATTTTCACAAATATTTACCTCTTTCTTCTGATCTTCCCAAGGGCATGTATTTTAATTTTACAATTCCATGCGTCTTGCACCTCTTTGAATAAAGAACATGGTCACATGTGGCATGGAGTCAAAGGGACGTTTTCTCACATATTTTTTCTTTCTGTTTTGTATTTAGGATAAAAGTGGGGAATCCAGAAACCAGATTTGTATTTTCCGAGCCCTCCGACGCAGCACAAATGATGTTTAAACACCCAGCACCTAGGGTTTAATTAAGTCTCTCTAATCGTGTTCCAATCAGAAGCTTGGACTGATGGGCTGGAATTCCTGATGTGCATTTCTGTCAGTCTTAATTGGATAATTGATTGCCAATTTGAACCTGGCCACACACTGCATACACAATAAAGCGCCTGGCCATGTTCCTTGAGGATTCATTTTCCATCCGAATAAAGATGCTGCTTCGATAGGCACAACTCCAGCTATTGGTCCTGCTGAAAAATAAGCCCCGGCTGATGATGTAGATTGGACATTCACTTATGAATGCCTATAGAATTTTTTAGTGCATGAACACAGTTTGTGTTTGTGTAAATGCATTTGTATCGTCCTCTGGCTCTTTGTATTTACACTTGCACTGCATGTAAAGACAAGGGTGGCAGTTTCTGTTGTGTTTGGCAACAGTGACCTTTCATAAAATACTGTTACCTATTAGTTTGTTTACATACTCCTTTCATACTCTCTCATTAAAATACCTGGATTTCAATTCTAAGCAACACTTTTTGCTCTGCAGACTAAAAGGTCAACTAGTTGCAAGCTCCTATTAACACTACATTTTTTTCACAACAAACTAAATTAGTCAAGTATGGAGTCACAAGTTATTGATTTGCAAGTGAACCTCGAATTTCATGTTTTACACCAAGCTCAACATTGGTAAAGTTTGGCTTACCTTTCTTAACCTCTGGCGGCGGAGATGTAATTGATCTTTTTGTCCCTCCATCTGTGTAAATTAAGTTTAAAAAAGTATTAGTAACATTCCAACGAAGTAAAACCATCACAAAATATTGCCTCAGATTGTACCACAGAGTTGAGTCAATACACAAACAAGTAGGGAAGTATTCATTGCAGGACTTCTGTATTGCACTCGGTTGCATCATAACAGGTGTTTTTATTTTTTCCGGTCATTTAGTATGTTTTGCTGCTGTGTTTAGTGTGTTTTGTCAACATTGCAATAGCTTGGAAACAATAAAAAGGTGAAAGCTGAAGGGGAGAAAGGGTGATAACAACTTAATAATATTTATCAGGTAAAATATGTGAGATGGCTGTGAAGGGCTTCATGGATACATACACACAATGTCTGTTTACCTGAGCCATGCATATGCCTCTACCTTATACTGCACTGAAGATACAGTATACTTACAGAATACTAGAGGATACATACTCTTAAGCTAGGAGAAACCTATAGCTGAACCTACAATGATAATTTGAGTACATCGTATTTAATAATAGTCACATATCTAAATAATTACACTGTAATGTAAGTTAAAAATGTAAAAATGTCATGTGATTATGAAAACATTGCTCGGCAAAAACTACACACTATTTGTTCTCATCATCTTTTATGTTGAGAAGCGGAAAAAATCTATAATTTGCTATGAATTGACAATTGTGTTTTTAGTGCTTGTTGGTCTGAGACCACAAACAATGGGAAATAATACATATATGACTCATGTCACAGAATTATGATAATGGTGACCATATTTTAAAAATATCTTTATGCAGTTATACACATTTTCCTTGTCAGAGAAAATGTCTGGGGAGACTCTGAACCACGATGGGTTGATGGGAAACACATTTGAGAAATCACAGCAGCACCGAGCTGATGATCTTACTCATCAGTGACCAGGCTGCTCTCTTCTGTGCATTTGGTTCCATTTAACCTTCCCTTCTGAAATGAGTGTTTGGTGGTGTCCTTCGCTATCAAAGTGTCACCAAAAAGCACTGCAATTTAATAGTTTGTAAGAATAACATTTTCTCAGCTTTTTACTGCGGAGAGAAATTCTTTAAGTTGAAGGTGCCAAAATGTTCTGACATGCCAAGGCGAAAGACTCTGGGGGC
Source organism: Etheostoma cragini (assembly GCF_013103735.1). NCBI lineage: Eukaryota > Metazoa > Chordata > Actinopteri > Perciformes > Percidae > Etheostoma > Etheostoma cragini. Next base: position 17,436,672 of record NC_048411.1, read on the forward strand.
CTAATTTAGTGTGAACAGCCACGACTGCCTTTGAGTCCCACTCTGGGTGGGCTTGAGTTATTCTAGTCTCTCTCATCTACTCTACATTTCCTGCACTGTTTTGTCACACAGAATTGCTTTTTCTCTGTAAATAAGAATATGTCCGAGGAGCCAAATGGTACAGAGAGAATTCTCCTATTATAAATGGCCTTTCTCAGCCTGGTAACCTCACTACGAGTTTTAGCACCAGAGTGCAACCCTTGGTGGGATTGGATACTTTGGCCACCATTTGTACAGAGTGAAGTTTCTTTGGAGTCTCCTTGAGACAAGTGACCAGTGCAGGGCAAAGTGAAGGCCTTATCAGTCAACCCCACAATGGTGCCACCCTATGAATTATATTAGGGACGGATGTGGCTCGCAGAGCCACTGCATTGTGGACCATCTGGGTGACAATAAACATGTCGCCACATGGTTTCCTCCATCATTCAAGTCTAGATAGCAGATCTGGACCTTAACTATAGCTCACTATCTCCTGGATCTCGGCGTGACCTGTTAGAGAGATGGAGGTGAGGCTCAAGGATATCTCTCAGAGAGTCTGCTCCAACACCAGGAGGTTATTATAGGCATGCTGGGGGGAGGCAGCCCGTCTGTCTGCTCTGCTGCTCTCTCTCTCTCTCTCTCTCTGTATTTGCTATATGTTTCACAAATAGGGGAAGATATTGAGTGCTACTCTTCTGTTGGTAAAAACTGATTGAGTTCAATAAATATACATTTTTGTTGCCGTTGCACACAGTCAATCAGATGTGCGGCTGTTAAGTACATGGAAACTTTTAAGATGACATGGAGAACTTGTTACGGTTAACAGTTACGTACAGTTACGGGTCAACGTTAGCGTTCAATTAGAGTTGTGTTAATGTTCCACTTCCAGGTTTACTTCGTTGCCACCAGAAATTCTGCCTATATCCTTCTTTCGGTCCATTACTTTCCGCTTTCTTTGTGTTGAGATTTTAAACTCCAGTGAATTTATGAGGACTATGGTTACCTACTCCTCAGATCTCTGCAAAGTAAATCCTTATCTAGACTATCTGTCTAATCTACGTTTTCTATTGCATGTCAAAAATAACTTTGGAATGAACATGTTACTACAAAACTATTAAACTAAACTACAAACTTACACCAAGGCTATTTTGCATTGGCACCGTTGATCTGCTCGGCGCTCAGCACTACCCAAGACTGATTTTGATTGGTTTAAAGAAATGCTAAAAAACCACAGCATGCTTCTCTCCCATTCAGGAATGCTGTGTGGCCTAGCCAGACCCTCCGCCGCAGCTCTGTAGAGGAAGGTCTGGCAATGCAAGACTATTTTTCAGGCCACGTTTCAAATGTAAGTCCAATATTCACTCTCCTTTGAGCTTTTTTCTCCAACTAATGAGGAAACTATTTGACTTTTTACATGCTTAATGTTCCTAATGCTACACTATGTTCTCCAGCTACTTGCTAACGTTAGTTGTCTGTCGGTTGCTGCTAGCCCAGTAGCATAACGGTATTCGATTTTTTTTGCTGTTGCGTGCTAGACAATACAAACAATAAACTGAAAGATGCTTTGGTGTAATGCTCCATAGAGCTGTGGAAATCCACAGAAGATGGGTGAAAGTCTGCTGTTGGTTAATCACCACATCACTACATCAATTGCTTTACAGTACTTTTTTTATTGATGAATTAGATTGGATTCATCAGATGTATTTCATCACTAAGGTAAATATTTCAAAGAAAGATGTAATATGTACAAACCATTATTGGAATTTAAAGCATTTTTACCAGTTTTTTTGCTTTTTTTATAGATTGCATTTAGACATTTAGCACAAAAAGTGCATTTTGATCAATGATTTTCTGATGTAAGATTAAACAGTAATTGGTCAGACCTGTGATGGAGTGAAGCTTTAAATGTTTGTTTGATTTGGGTCCGCATTGGACTTTTCTTCATTAGCCCGCCACGGGGGCTTTCTTCAACCACACATTGAGAAATATTGGTGTTATTTCTCATTTTCTCTTTGCTCTAAAGCTCATTGGGTTGTTTGGAAGGCTTAAATGAGCAGAAAACTTATTAGTGCTAAAGCTTTTCGCCGTGGTAAATCCACCTGCTTCAGCAAATGGCTTACCGGAGCTAGTTATTCTCTGCTGTTACTACTGATAGAGAACCATACAAATGAATCATTCACAAGCAAAAGGATTCAATGAGCTAAAAAAAATGTGAAGTTTTGCAAATGTGCCATGAGGAAAAATTGGTTAATTTGACTTAACATGCTAACGCCTTGATGAGGAAACCTAAAGTGAGACTTAAATGAAGCGTGATAAGGCGAGCCACCAAAAAAAAAGACCAATGTGGAAGTGAAAAGTGAGGCATAAACAATGGCATTTAATACAATTTCATAAAACCACTTATAGCACATGACAGGGGCTCACATGTAATCACTGTGAGTGGAGAAGAGGATGGGGGGTGTCGTCGTCTTGATGCCAGAACACTTCTCCGTGACACGTCCTGTGCTTCTTCTCATTAATCCCCTAAGCTACATTCATTAACGGTCACTCCCTCCGCTCGGCCGTCCTGCACAGCCGAGTGAAGTCACACTAGCCATCACAAAAATAACCTGCTGTAGAAACGCAACGGGATCATTTGTTAGAGCTTTCCAATCTTAATACTTCCATTTTAATGAATTAATACACACTGTGACTTTTTTTATCAGTGTAAGATTGAAATGGAAAAGGGTACTATGCTTGGCTTGGAGCCAGGTCAAATCACAACAAGCACATTTGGACACGTCCGAAAAAGTGCTGGGAAAGAAATACATGTCTCTGTATTTTCAGTGGACAAAACAGTAAAATTCAGTCAACCTCTGACGCTGAAGGACAGTTTTGTAAGGATGGCAGTCAGGGGGGAGAGGTACAAGAGGAGATGATAAATACAAGAGATTTACAGGTGCTGGAGTGTCAGATGCACTGTGGAAATAGTGCTGGATGTGCTGTTATCTAGATGGGCCAGTTAGTGGCTTTTGGAGGATCCCCTGTTCTGAATAGGGCTGTAGTTTCAGAGGGCAGCTTTTATGGCTCACCAATGCACTGACCACAGCCCATTAACTCAAAGAGCCTCCACAGGAGCACTGGAGCAGGGAAAGGGGCCGTGACCTGCCCGAGACCATCTTATAACTTTAACACATTATGTCTCCCCCTGCGATCTTTTTATTTAAGTGACTTCAGCAGAACGCATCATCTCAGGCCAAGTCGGGGACAGACAGGGGCTCCTAGACAAGAGGCAAGAGGAGGGGTCAAATGATTTATTGGGAACGTCTGCTATTGGGCGCAATGGAAAGAGAGTGCAAGGATGGACAGTGAGCAAAAGTGCGGAGGGAAACAGTTAGTGATGAACCTGACTGAGATGGGGAGCTGTTTATGGCGTGGCAAGGCTGAGCTGACCCCAGAACAGCTCCTGGGAGGATTCCCAAGTTCTCACTGATGAGCTTTTGCAGCCCTCTGATGGCCACATGGGCCAGACAGTAGGGAGTAGGGGGCCGAGGGGTGGGGAGCATGGGGGGTCCTGGGTCGAGGGAGTGATTCATTTTACCACCATGTCACTCTTTATGGGCCACACCACTAGAGATGGCCTCAAATGATACTGTCCTCAGGAGGAGGATCAGCACGCTTTGCCTAAGTGTTACAGCAGCTCAGAGGCTTTTGATGTTTGCAGCAGCCAGAGTTCACCATTTACGGGTTGCTGACACTATGTGTATCCCAGTGATGCGTGAAGGGAGTCAATGGTCAAATGACATCATTGCATTCAAATCTTGAAATCCTTTGTCATAACAAAGAGAGAGGGCAGAAGTGGGATAAATGCTAATAATGTGACGATATTATCTTTCATGTCATCAAGTTTTTAATGTAGTTACATATGTCACTGATGTGGTTTTTTCTTTTTTTAAATTTTAATGCTCACAGGAATTGATATTCAGTAGCAGTAGAAAATGTTCACTCCTGCTGTATAGCTCTGATACGGCTGCAGGAGCTTGAACAGTAAACAGTGAGGCTGATATCAATGAGCTAACGCTCTGAAATCTCTCCGTTGGTACATGTATAAGGGCCTGTTTGTGCGTGTGTTTGTGTACTTTGGGCCTGTGTGTAATGTGTAATAACAGAGTGTAAAAATGTAATTTCCCCTAAGGGATCATAAAAAGTCTTCTTCTTGTTCTTCTTCTCTTTCTTCTTCTTTACCAGCAGTGAAGCAGGATGCATATGTCAATCCCTTGTCCTCAGGTAGGCAATTTTAATCCAGCAGGGTACTGTTGGACTCCGACATTACCACTATATACAGTAGAGTCCTAATTAGTGAGAGTAAACACAATGATTGACGATGCTAAAAAAGATTGTCTTAAAAATGGGGTTTGATTTTATGAAAATTTTAGGGATTCTATGTTGCCTTTCACAGATATACAAATTAAACTTTGCAGAATAATTGCTTATCAATGTTCTGGTCTGGTAATAATGTTGAAATTCATAGAGCACAAGCATGAAGAGAGGCTCTTAGATGAGTTGTCTAGAATCTGAAAATGAATATTTATACCAGTTTTATTCTCATTTTATTGCACCCAAAAGTGCTAGAGTGCATACTCGCCCATAGAAGTGCAGGAAATATTTTGTTTTTTCTGTTCAGAATCCTACAAGGCCCCTTAGGTTCAGGAGATGGGGTCATGGACATCGCACCATGGTTGATTTATTTCAACCCATTAGGATTACAGAGACAAATCTGCAATCTTCCCATTTTCAGAGGTTGTCCGCTCTTTTTCACCCAGCCTTCACCGACAACCCACACATCAAAACTACCATTATGTTCTTGTTAGTTCACACTGTCGATTAGAGAAGGGCAACATAGATTCATGCCAAGGGCTAAATGTGTTTATTCTAATTCCTCCCTCGTCTCTGCTTTGTCAGAGACAGACACCCACAAACATAGAACATCTGAACGGCTCCAACAGCTCACATCAGAAGGACTCAATCCTTCAGGAAGTGGAAGTAACCGATTAGATTATGTCATTGCCACAATCTGTTACGAAAAATAAACACTGGGCCTTTTCATTAACCTAATGAAGACGAAGCACGTTGATGAGCTCTTAAGTCAATTAACGATATTTAAAAACAGGCGGTGCAGCCCCAAGGTAAATTAGCATGCAGAGAGTGAGGAGGACCCAGGTTCAAACAAATTGTGCGTGGAACCCTCTGGTTCAAGCCGCTTGACTCTCTCCCCCCTAATGTACACCCCTCCCCTACTGCTCAAACAAGCTTTCATTAGCCATAATTAACTGCATGCTTTCTGTCTTTTCAATGCCAAGAGAGTTCAAGTTGAGACTTACTCTGGGTAAGGATGTGGAGACATGCAAAACAAAAGTGTCCCTTTTGTACTGACCAACTGCACTCATCAGTCTTTGCATGGTTTGATGAGAGAAAGATTTAAGAATAATCTATGCGATCACAAAGAGAGCACCAGCGACGGAACGTAACCAAGCGCATTTACTCGAGCACTCTACTTAAGTACAAATTTGAGGGGCTTGTACCTTTTTTTAAATTCTTTGGTTTTCATGCTGCTACTTTCTACTTCTACTCCGCTACATTTTAGAGTGAAATATTGTACATCTACATTCATCTGACAGATTTAGTTACTTTACAAATTTAGATGTTTGGAAACAAAACACACATAGTTCATGAAATATAATGTTTTTCATTATGAATTACACTACCCAACAACGTATAGATCTACAAGTACAGCTGAGATCATTAGGTGATTAAACACTACAGATTGACAGAACTGTATTGGACGTTTTTAAGAGACACTTGAAAATACATGCTTTTCTAGCCTAAATGTTTTACCCAAAAAAAAGTGATACAACTCACATATACTTTTGCCCTCTGGGATGTGCCTGAGGTCATTGGGAAGTTAACACTCTAAATTTTTTGTCAGTGTGATTCTAGGCCTTATTGACACAGAGCTACAGAGGTTAGAATAGAGAATTTCTATTTCCGTCCAAGTCAATCATCTGTAAAATGATTTGAAAACACTGTACGCATATTAGAAGGGCTACACACAAAACTAGTACCCTAGCCACATGTCTCAACTTAAAACAGAAAAAATCTTGAAGAAAAACACAATTGTTTGTGAAGTTATTTCTACAGATATGTCTGTGTGTTTTTTTAATTTCTTTTTGAAAAGTGGAAAGGAAAAAGCCAAACAAGTGCAAAATACAAAACTTCTCAAATACAAGAACACATCCACATCAATCACACACATACTTGAAATAATTTAATACATAAATTCATGGAAAAAAGTAATTATCTAAATCTAATGAAATGTTGAAATGCAACAACTAATGACCTATTTTTGCTTTGACACAGCTGCAGCCCCTCCAGGGTTAAAAGGGTCTGGTCAAGTTTGGTATCAATACATTTGTCTTCTTATTGGCTAAACAAGTAGGCCAGTTTTGTAACATCAAGTTTTAACTGGAAGAAATAGATCTTTCCCACGTTGGTCCTCCCTGAACTCTGCGACATGTTTGGCTTCTATTAGGGCCATCTTGAGTTACAGTAGTAGTAGTAGTGCTGAGTAACGCTTGTGACACAGTATTTTTGCAGTGTAGTATTTGGACTTTTACTTAAAGTGACAACCCTTTTAATGTTTTGTGTCATTTTTCATACAATGATCTTAATTCTTTTGTGTTTAACTTTCTATATTAATGAATGCCTGTTACATTCAAGCCAAAGCCAAATGAGTTGATACAAAAATGATTTAGTCTTGGGCTCCACACAACTCTCTCTGTGTTTCTCAGTATGGCTATTTTCAGAAGATTGCGTTGTGCGGTGACATCAAAATTCAAGTGAAGAAAAGAGGAGGGGTGCAGGGCGCATGCATCAGCATGGAAGGATGTATCATGTGGATGCACTGAACGTTTTAAAAGGAAAAGTGACCGACAACGGGTGATAACGAGAGTCAACTTTGCTAAGGCTTTTAACAGATGGAGACAATTACAGGACATGTGTTTTTCCTTCATAAAATAACTTTATAATGCGCAATTCTTTTTACATGTGTTTGTGTTGCCGTACTATTTTATTTTCCCTTGTCCCCCTGCAAAGTTACCTGTGTAAAGCGTTGTAGGTTTCATGAAATAAGCTATCTGAATCTAAGTCATTATTACATTGGTTGCTACCACAAACTTTTATTGGTTTGGCTCCTGACATGGTGACAGTGATACCGGTTTAGCTTACAAGACAGCCAAAGAAGGCCAAGTTACTATATGCAACACGTGAAATGCAACAATGCATATGTAACATATTCCCTCATTGTAAATTAATGATTTTCCATCCAAGCGAAATATTAATCGCAACTATATGACCTCCGTGTAATTATAACTGAGTAATCTACAGTTGGCAACACAGCACCATAAAGAAACCAGATGTATTAAAACACTACCGCTTCTGCCCAAATGGGCCGCTAGAATCAACACAAACTAAAAGTTACAAGTGATCATATTATGCTAATTTTCAGGTTCATAATTGTATTTAGAAGTTATATCAGAATAGGTTTAAATGGCTTGATTATCAAAAAAGCACCACATTTTTGTTGTCTTGCACATTGCTGCAGCTCCTCTTTTCACCCGGTGCGTTGAGCTTTCTGTTAGCTACCGAGTGAGGCATCCCACTTCTGTTCCATCTTTGGTGGGAGTCGCACATGCGCAGTAGATAGACATAGACTACTAGCTTATCAGAAGCAGAGTATGAGGGCGTGCAGTTTGTGAATAGTGTTTTCTGTTGGAGAAGTGCCTTTGGCCTGGACTTTGGGCTTTTTCACTCTGTAAACCTATAACATGCACAAAAAAAGGTATTTAACACAATAAATGAAAGGGAAAAAGCCAAAAAGCATAATTTGAGCACTTTAAGTAAAGAATCGGAATACTTCTTCCACCACTGGAGAGCACAATATGGTTGGAATAATATACTGGTACACAGAGCATGTTGGCTCAGAAGTCTGCTTGCTTTCTTTTCATGGCTTTCTTCCCTTTCATTCGCAGTAAACTTATTTGAAATCCCCCTGGATTTTAAACCTCTCCCTCTCTTTCCTCCTCTCTCTCTCACACACTCACTCACTTGGCTGCAACAAGGTCTAAAAAGATTGCAGTTCATTTCGACCCACAGTGGATGGAGGCCTCATTTAGTGGCTGCTGGCAACTCAATCAGCCTGCCTCACACTGATGAGTGAGCGACTACTTTCAGAGCGCCAGTCAATATGTGTCTGCTGTGATAGAATGTCAGCACCCGTGCCCTGTGTTCTCCTGACCCAATGTTATGGCTTTTTTATTTTGTCTAATCAATGATATATGAAACAACACAGACACATTTGAACAACAGATCTTTTTTTTTCTCACCACACATACCAACGCTTGCTGCGATTTCTGTACATGCAACTGCTGCGATGTTCAAGATTGGATAAGCAGTTTGATGTTTTTCTGTGTAGCTTTTTTCCCAGCTGTCTGGATTCAGGCAGAATTCAATATAGATGAAAAACAAGCAATAAACAGTGTACCAAATAAATCCAAACACTTGCTTTCTTTACAGTAGACCTGCCTAACAGTGATGGCTCTGAAGGCTGTACATTTTGTTGCACAGTTCCAGCTCATTCTGAAAAAAAAAAAACCTACTGTAATGAAATGATAAGTATTGCATATTCTTAATGCTTCAAAGCCCAGACCAAGAATAGTGTATATGCACCATGTTGTACCCAGTGAAATACAGTGTTTCATCCCAGGTTTGTTTATGCTGTTGTTCTGTGCTGTGAGTAAAGAACAGCCTATATTGTGAGGCTGGTCAGATGAGCCGAGCCCAGTGTCCCCTGTGTCCTTTATCTCACACAGCCCACTGCACATGTTCTGCAGTCTGCCGACCTCTTGACCTGCCTGTCACTGTGATGGCCTCTGTTATCTGGAAGCAGTTATTTCTTATAGATGGTCTCCCTCACTGCTGCGTTTTTATTGAAAACAATCATTAGAAAAATTACCCCAGGAGGAGTTTTTGCAATATTTTACTTCATGTAGAGGTTTTTTATTGTCTATGTACCCATGTATAAAGGGTGAGATTTTCCGAGGGGAATGCATGGAATTTCCCCCTTTATGGTCATTATATCTCTGCTGAATCATTTGTACACCTGGTTAAAATTTAGCCCCCTCCTCAAAGTGATCAATGCTACCTCACTAATAGACCATTACATACCTAAAAAAGAAGTATTGCAAACTAAGTAAAGCGCTGTAACGTGATTAGTCTGTAGTGTGATGGAGCGATGAAATCCGAGCCGCAGTTGCTGGTTGCATTTAGCCGCTACAGAGCCCTGAGACGTTTGCTACCAGCGCCAGTTGTTTAGCAGCCAATAGGTGACCGTGAGACGGCTAAAGGCAGGGGCGTCGGACTGGGGGGGAGGGACTGAGTTCCCAGCGCCCTCATATGAGGAGGGCCCGAAAATATGCTAGAAAGAATGGGAAGTTGTGGATGCGGTGAGGGGTTCAATGAAAATGTGTTATTACAGCCCAGAATTTTGTGCTATGCCCTTGGCTACAGGGACTGCCAGATGATGGTCCTTTTAGAGGCTCTGGTACTCGAGGTTAGGAAAAATGAGCATTGTGCGGTGAATGCAGTTACGTTTAGGCATCAAAACAACTTGTTGAGTTTAGGAAAAAGATTGTGGTTTGGATAAATACACCCCTAAGATACAGATGTTTTGGATGCGAAGCAAACTCTTGAAAGCGCTGTGTTTTATTTTAACACCACATTGTGCTATTGCAGTATTAGTACACATTTAAGTATTTTGGCATGGCTGGTCGAGTGGCAATATGTCCATGGTATTGAAAGGTGGATTTACTTCTTGCCTGTTTACTTTTGTTGTGCACGTTTAACCCCCCCACCCTGCTTTTTTCACAAATTGCACCCTCAACAGTGCTCTTGATTGATGTTTACATTGTAGGTGTTGATCATCTGGATGACAGTATGTGTGCCATGTGTTTTAATCACCAATTGTTTTTTGTGATCTTGTGATTGGAAAGTAAACCCTGCATCTGTATTTATTGTACTGCATGTCCATATTACCTAACCAATGTCATAGGCCTTTTAAATGAAAGACAGAAAGCAAGACACTGTGCAGGACTTATATTTCATTTCTATCCAGTTGTAAAAGACTCACATTAAAATATCACAGTGTGAATTTATCATATTCCTTTTTACTTTGGGCAACCTTTGGTCAAAAACATTCAATTTGTATTTCTGTTTTTCATTGTTGTGACAGTACATCATGAATGCCACATTAAAGCTAATTATATACAAGTTTAGCAACGTATCTGTTTTCCTAACCTCCATGTTTACTTGTGGTTTGACTTTGGGTGTCATTTTCTGGCCGTTGACCCTCGCCATCTGGGGTGTCGAAACTTTTCAGCATAAAGAACACGAATCCTTTGTGATTTCATGCAGTGATTCTAAATCCTTCTGCACGTTGAGCTGCATTACCACACATAAAGTCATGTTGACAAAAATTAAAGCTACTTATTTGAATGTATGAACTTCAGTGGCTACCTGAGAAGTAGGGAAAACATTTGCTTTGCTTTATAAATTAGTGACTATCAGTGTAAATAGTTTTAGAAAAAACATTTGACTTACATTTTTTTATTTTATTAAAAAAAATGAATCTAGTCTCGTTAAAAAAAAAGTATATTTAAAAGTCCCTGTCACAATATTTTCCTCATAAGCTTCCAAAACAAACACAATTAATTATTACATTCTAAAATGTCACAATAATTGTAAGGTTTATAGTTTGATATGAGCAGCAAAATCAAATACCCACAACCCAAAAGCCATGAGATATGGATTATGTTAACTTCCTGTTTTCAGCGAATAGGAAGAAATGTGTCGGGACTCACTGCTTTTATCAGAGGTTAAATGAATAAATAAGTTATTGGAGTATCGATATTGGCCATTAGATTAATGTGAGGCAGAGGTGGAAATTACACGAGTGGAGTTCAAATCCCCCCCAGTCTGATTCTTCCTGTAGACCTTTGGGTTTAATTGAGTATTACCAGTGGCCCAGGAAGCAATGATGACTGCAGACATGCAGGATAAATCAGAATGAGAGGTCAAAGGTCAGAAACCTGCATGAGAGAGACATATGTACAGGGAGAGAGCAGCAGTCCAGCCAAATCATCAGGTTACTACGATGTTAGACTTTAGCCGTTTGGACACTGTTAGGTGTAATGGCTTTGCATCTGCAAGCATGTGCCTGATATTAGGGAGCCTTAACTTCATATAGACCATACACACTGTTCTGTAATTGGGGTGTGCATGTGTTAAAGCTGGTTTTTAGAATAATAAGAAAAGAAAAACACTAATAGATAGTAAATCAATCAATTCCAATGTTCTCCAAGGCTTTATTTTTTTGTTTTTATGGATGTACTGCCTTCCTTGCCTGTCTCCTTTAATGTGTCTATCAGTAGATGCGTTCAGCAGAGATTTTCAATTTATTTCTAATCAAGCTTTATCTAATATTCTCCCGACAGGCAATTAAAAATTCAAACTACCCTGAAAAGCCATTGCTCACTTTTCACTCTCTCCCAGTGTTCATATAAGGATGTTATTTCATTAAAAGCTCTTGTTGATGAGTTTGAGGTAATTTGCAAGCACATTTGATTACCATATTCTGCATTCGCCATTAGCGTGTTGCATGGGCATTGTTAAGATTCATATTTGTGAGAGAATTTCTTTCGTCTCACTAAATATTTGAAATGTAAAAGAGCTAAAGAAGACTTTGGCCTGCCACTTCAAAAAGGTCTGCAGTTAGAGAGTGGTTTTTCCAAGCTGAGACAAGGACAACACTGATGTCCCATGTACACCATTTCATTTTTCATCAATGTTGCCAATAGAAAGTATATCACCGTCCTGCCTGGCAGACTGCCTCACCAGGTTTATGGCCAACCAAGCACAACCTGAACCCTCTCCCCACAAGATACAGCTTTCAAATGGCAGCAAATAATTGCAAAGGGTGAATTTGTCATTACAAGTCATAATGAGATTCTCCCAGAGAGAGGCTTTGTTTGGTGGTGTGAGAAGCTGCTCCGTTTTAAAACCTCATAAACAAAATGCCACAATGTGCTTTTCTCTTCCTAAAGGATTGCCCGCACACTCTTGTATTCTATCCATCATTTCAACTTGTTTATTCAGAGGATAATTGTGTCCTTGTTTATCCTCTGAGGAGTAAAATAAAGCTGCTTCAATGAAATGAACAATAAGTTTAGAGTTGGTTTGGATTCGTACGGAGTAATCATTGGATGTTAGACCTTGTTAAACTTCTGTTTTTACTCAAGATGACATTTTTAATTTTGTTTCCTTTTTACCCCCTGATTTGATTAGATATCAGTGGTACAAGTGTTCGTGTGGGAAATGGAAGTTGCTAAAAAGAAAAACATATAGATAGATAGATAGATAGATAGATAGATAGATAGATAGATAGATAGATAGATAGACAGATAAAACGTCTATGTTGATAAATCCCTTCTTTGATTTTCAAGCAGTGCTATATTCAATTGGGATGCTTATAGGTAGCAGGGGCGTGCGGGGCCTACAGCTAATGTGAAATAAATGCCTGGAAGGGCCTTGATCAGAATGTGCTGGAGGTGCCTGGTTAAAGAAGAAGAAGAAAAAAAAACACATGGAAAACAAACCACCCTTGAGTGCTGCACGCTCTTCGCCTATTTAGGGCAGCCATGTCCAGCAGTGAATTTGAATATGCATGACCATCCCAGCTACCCTCGCAGCACAACTCTGAGTCCAGGCACCAGCCTTTTCAGAGAAAGAACACACATGCATCCTATTTGAATATGTTAAAAGCCCTGTCATACATTATAAACACTTGCCCATGAACATGTTTTAATGGGTAAAGGATGGTGAAGTACCCCAAAAACAACTCAGAGTGACATTAAGTTCTTAGAGCACAGATGTAAACAACTGCACTTAAGTAGAATTTGATGTTTGAGAGTTTTTAAACATCCAAAACATTTGTTTTTCACCTAATTGTCTGGAAATGTTGAATTCCTGCTGTTACAGAAATAGTATTAAATATAAACATCATGGGAAGTGGGTTTATTCACTTTCTTGCCAAGAGAAGATTGATGCCACTGTCATATCTGTACAGTGTACAAGTCAACTGTAAGCAGTTAGGTTGGTTTAGCTCATTTTAGACACATCAGCTTTTGTAAAACCGTAACCTGTTTTTTTCACACTTACAGTAAACAATCCAGCAGATGTGAGATTTAGAGGTGCTGATAGACAAATTTTGTTACCTTTGGACATAGTTTGGCGAGTGGTGAGACCCAACCACAATTTCACCAAGTTGTAAACAAAGAACAAAAGGAACTCAAAGATCTTTTTTCTAGAACAAGATGCACTATATGTACAAATCTCTACATATGAATGTCTATACGCATGCGTGTGAATCATTAGCGGGTTAATGGTAAAAGGAGTTACAACCATCCCCACCCCTGTTAGCCTGTCAGTTGTTTGGCTAGCTAAAGAAGGTGGTTTGTTTTTTATTTGCATAGATTACAGCAGTAGCAGTACTTGTTGTAGCTGCCAGCAGAGACAGTTGCATTATTTATGTTTAGTTTAATTTAATAAGAAATCATGTTTAAATGCACTATAGTATATTTTGTTTTTCTCTGCATTTTTTGTTTCTTGCTTTGAAGTGTGTGCGTGCTGGCCTGTTTATGTGGGTATATATTGCGGAACTATTGTGCGGCGATTTTGATTGTTCCAGACGTCTAATTGCGTTGCACCAGCAACGGTGAATGCAGTGCATACCAAGTTAGCTTCGGCTTGTTGATGTGTTTGCAATGGCTGTACATTCTTAAGTTTGAGGGACACGCTGGAGAGAAGTTTGTTACCGGGTTTTTACTCCCCTATAGTTAACGCGGCCAATGAGGCATGTGTAGTATTTATTGTGTGTAAATTGTCAGTGTAACTTATTTATTCATGTGTTCTCTGTGAGAATATAATTGTGTAATTTATTTGATTTCTCTATTATGTATTTAGTTCTCACGGCATGTTTGATGACATCCAGGAAGACCAATAAATGCCCGTAAATAAGAACGCCTTGTGTCCGTGTCTGTTAACTGGAGGGAGCTACACTTGTGTTTTGACTGTAAAATCTGCACACTTCTAAATACAGCTGTGGAATTCCACATGCAAAGTCAGAAAGAAAGTGGTCATTCATGAAATGGATCTCATGACTCTCAGTTCAACCCTTCTTGGTGAAAGTGGTACTGTTACAACTAGGGATTCAGTGAATCCAGGATTTGGCTTCGTATTTGGCCAAATATTGGGCTTTTTGATGGGGTTCAGTTTCTGTCAAATCTTAGAATTTTTTTTCCACTGAACAGAACCCTACACTTTCATTATGCACGCTATGCTGGTTGACGTTATGATGCCGCTGTTGATTACAGGATGGTGTTTACGTAGGTGGAACAGTCACTGCAGTAGGCTGTGAGAAAGTGAAAATGAAACAGAATAGAGCAGAAAAAAGTGTTGTTTGACTGTACTTGTCAGTCAAAAGAAGGTGATTAAAGCCGTGATACTTGTTCAATTTGCAATGTTGATTTGTCTTGTGGTGGCAAAGACCCTAAACAACATTGTCGCTGTTGAAACATTTGAGCATGAAACATCCGAAAGAATAAGAGTTGTGCATGAATTTACAGACAGCAGCCAAACTGCAGCAACTTCAGGTACAGCAGAGGAAGTTCAGTGTTTAACGTGTTAATGTATTGAGGATGGGAGTAGGATTCGGTATTTGATTTCGATCTTAACCAGTGGATTCGGTTTTCGGCCGAACCCCAAGAATCTGGATTTGGTGCATCCCTAGTTACAACCGTCCCTCTGTTCCAACCATCCCCTGTTTTCCCTCTGTCAGTCATGGCCTCAAACCCCACTTGATGAAAAATGTAAATGTAAATGGACGATGACTCAAAGCGCTTTTACATAGTACAGGAACCATTCAGCATTCACACAATGTGCCATCTGCACATCAAATAAACACTCACATGCATTTACACTCTGAGAGGTTCAGTGTCTTGCCCAAGGACACTTTGACATAGGACAGCAGGGCCACGTATCAAACTACCAAACTTCGGATTGGCAGGCAACCACTCTGCCACTGAGCCACAGCCGCCTGAGCCGAGGGCGAAAATGCATCTGAATGTTAATATAGCAATCGGCTCATTTTGAAGGAAGCCAAGTCTGCACATTGTACCTCAGAGCCACTGGGTTTCTGCAGAGGATCAGACTCTAGTCCCAGCAACAAGTACTCTTGATATGATACACTACTTGTAAACCAGGGAGCAGGAGACCTCCAGTTTACATTCTGGAGACTTGGTAGGTGGCAACATAGTGGATGTGAAGCTATCTTCCTTGGTCCCAGTGCTAGACTAGCTAATTAAATACTAAGGAAGGAATAAAATCTTAATGAGAAACACAAGCTTGTTGGGGTGTTTGGCACTGACCAGCTCCCTCTTATTAGGTGTACTTGTCCATATGTGCTTGGGTGAAGTGCCCATTAGAGTCTTCCCTAATGGATCTTCATCCATGGCACTGAGATGCTAGTGGAATGTACATTTCGCCAATTTCCCAACTTGGCAGATGAGCTGGCCCTGCTATGAAATTTTTTTTTGCCACAATAAATATTTTATGCAAATTAAAATTAAATTCTTAGCTTAGTTTGAGCAATTTCTCCTGTAAACAGTGTATCTGTGAAGGAGATTACAACATTTGCAGGTTTGTTTATAATTTAATTTTTTATGTTGTGGCTGGCTGTGGGGAAAGACAGAACACCTGTGAGTGTTTATAATGTCCCATCTCCCTCACAGCTGCTCCTTTTCAAAACACCTCACTGGTGCAATAATTTCATAAAATTTCATGATTTACCATCTGGTAGACTGAGCTATAAGCACATGCAATAAGCATTTGTATGGCGCCGGTCCCAGAAAGGTACAATAACTGTATATTTTAACTTAATGGCTTTTCGGGGCATGCAAATTTCCAGAGAGCAGATTGCAGAGATGCTACAATGTAAGTCTAGTCCCGTCTGTCTGCCTCTGTCTCTCCTTCCCTCTCTCCCTCTCTCTCTCTCTCTCTCCCTCACATTCCTTTCTATACAGTACATGCCTCGCCTATCACGCACTATAAAACATCCACGCACAGTAGCCCTCTATTCCCTCTGTCTTTGACTGTGAAGCAGCCCATGTCAAAAATCTAGATATCAAACTCTGGAGGAATGAGAGACACAGTAGGAGGTACAAGCAGATTATTTTCCTTTCAGCATCTAATGTCTCTGCATTTAGGTAATTAAAATGATTACTACAACAATTACACCAAGTAATTAGAAACTAATTACACTGGCATTTTTTGTGATTACAGGAGCAGATGAAAATAGTGTTCAAAATTAAATTCATTGCATATTCATGGAAATGAAATTAAATAGTGCCGGGTGGATGAGATAATAGAAGCTTGGAGGATGGTGTTCTGAGGGGTTTTGGGGGAACCGTCTGTGGCTAATGCTCTGAACAGACATTTTGTTAAATCTGTGATAATCTTTTAATGGCCTTAAAAGAAGTTCATATTTAGAATGCTGTCAAATGCACTAAAGGGGTGCGATGTTTTTCTTTTTCTGCCTCTTCCCTGTATGGCTCAGGGAATGATTCAAGCTTTCAACTGTACAGCACAATAGAAAACATTTAATCATTATCTTCTTAAACGAAGGAAGAAGCAAGACTCTTTATGCCTCCTTTATGTTGCTTCTTGCACAATTATTAAATTAAATATCCATTGCTGAATTCATTTCTTTTCTTCTCTCTGCACATCATCTTCTTTCTCTGCAAGTCCCCCCCC
>NC_048411.1:17453658-17474152 GCF_013103735.1 Etheostoma cragini
CCCACACACACACACACACACACTCCCCTACCTCCCATCTTTCGACAATAGTCAGGGCTTTAGCTGCTGCCATGATCGTGTAATGAGATTCTTCAGATTAAATAGATTTCCTGTTAAACTTGGGGCCTGGTAGATAGGGTGTCAGGAATGAATGGTTATTAACATTTAAATATATCACAGAATAAGGGAGAGAGAGAGAGAGAGAGATAGAGAGAGTGAGAGATAGAGAAAGAGCCCAGGGTGTGAGTGAGTGAGTGAGTGAGTGAGTGAGAGGATGGGAGAGAGAGAGACAGAGAGGAACGGGAAAAAAATAACAATATTAATTTTTCATTGTTATCGAGTATGGATTTTTCCTCTTCACAAGATTTCTGTAGGACCTGATGAAACCAAATTAATTAGACAGACACACGTGGGGCACCCAAGAGCCATTACAGCAAAGAAAGCTCATTGTTTATTGTGTAAAGCCAATACAGCTTCACAGTAAAAAGTCCATTCTTGTTTTAACTGCTATTAAATGCCTGTGCTGTAGATTATTGCACGGTATTACAAATGTAAATGTCTCTGACTGGTTTGCCTGTGAAGGGACTCGTCATACAAGTGGTGGTTTTGTGATCTATCACCACCTTGTCAGCTATTTTTCATATTTCACTGTTCCTCAAAGAGAGGATGGATCTGGAGAAGGAAATGAGAGTGATTGTATTCAGTATCAAAACATGAATGTGATGGAGAATGACAGCATTTGTCTTTGTTAATGCATATTGGAATTCTAATAGACATTATTACAGCTATACAGAGCAGGGATAAAAATTGAGCAGTGCCACTAGACGCTGTAGGTCGTTATATGTCAATCACAAGGGCTGTCATAGGTATCAGGCCTGATGAACTGATGGAATGTTAAACAGCAAATACTGCCTATTGAGTATATTGAGTAAATAAGGCATAAAGAGCTATCTTACAACATTTTTACAACAGTTTAACACTTTCTGCTTACTGTTATATCCAACAAGTATTTAAATGCATACAGAACTACTGGTAATTTATTCCTAGCCTGTATAATCCATCAGAGCGTTTCATAATTCAGTGACAGTTTATTTGGAATCCTTTTTCATTCAAAAATTGAGCAGCAATATAGTTTTCTATTAGATGTAATGTGTGCATTTGTGAATAAAGTAACTAATATTATTATATTTGAGTAGGTTCATATCAGGGTATACCACTTAAATAGTCTGCTTTGCCTTCTTTTGATTATTATTATGAAGTGAATTATACACATTAAAGGAGAATTCTAGGAGAGGGGCAGAACTTTATGTTTCACTTGAAAAACAGCTTTTTAACAAATAAAGTTAAGAGTTCGTCGCTCGGGGGATTTTTGTCTGCGGAAGGCGAGGAAGGCGAGGAAGGCGAGGAGGAACGCTGCCTGCCCAGCTAAGGAATCTACCACACAGATCAACACTGCCAAGCCTCCTACTCACCAACACCAGCTCGATCACACACAAAATGGATGAGCTACAAATACACACGGAACTGCTGGGATACGATTTTTACAAAAGCCTGGATGAACACACTTACTAATAGCAGCTAACAGCTAAGATCTAACAGCTAGCTCTAGCAGCTAATCAGGCAAGCAAGCTACCTACCATCAAGAACAAAACAGGGTAGGTAAATCCAAACCATGTCTGACTTGAAAACTCATCTTGATGTTACGTAAGGTGTAAGATAAGGAATGCATTGTGTGTCTGTTAATAGGCACAAAGACACTCTAAAACTTGCCCCGTTAACTGCCGTTTTAGTTCAGTGGAAGCTTGTACACATAGCTGCAGCTACTCAGTGTTGCCTGCACCGATTCAGGTCAGGTTTTTTTTCAATCAAAAGTACCTTTCTAATTACATATATAAGTACATATTTCTAGCAATCAAGATTAACATAAAAAATGCCCGGAATTCTTCTTTAACTTTATTTCTTAAGACACTGTTTTTTTTAGGTGAAACATAAAGGTCAGCACCTCTCCCTTCCCATAATAATTTTCATATAGTACCTAACAGAATATTCTCACAGATGGTACAAAATGCTATGCTTTTACAATACGTCAACCCTAAAAGACAAAATTTTTCATAAGCCAAGCACGTCAAAGAGCGGACAGGTGTGCTATTTACATAACACTGTGACTTTCCGGCGAGCAGCCTTTGTAAGTAAATGTCACATATCCAGTCCCAACTGACATTCATCAAAATTTAGTCCAGTCCAGTCTGTGATGTGTCTGCGTCTTCTGCCATTGTTTACTGAGGAAATAGCAGGTTTGGTATTTGATCCAAACTGGACAAAAGTAAATGTTGCCTTTCATATTCTCGTTGTTCACTCTGAAGAAGATTTCATGTGGTTACAGGAATGTCTGTACAAGGAATCTACCGTTCATTTTTTGTGTTGTCAAATGTTTACCTCAAACATGGTATATCATGATGCCATTCAGAAAAAAATGCAGTACAAGGTCACTGTCACCATAAACATAATTAGAGTTATATGCCTGTACAAATACATTTGTTTTTTCTTATGTGTGCCCATTAACAGAGGGGAAATAGATAAATACATGAAACCTATGTCCCTTATGTTTCATGTTTTAAATGTAACGTGGGCTATGAACTCAACTTGTTTTGTTTGCCAAAATTCAAAGACAAAGCAATCTACCGTTTGTTATTTCGGCATAGTGAATAACTAACCCCACATAAAGAGCACATTAAGTAGGTATCTGTATTAAACCAATTTTTGGGGTCAGCTGGGGTCTCTGATAGCATAAACAGATGCAATTTGCCATTTTCGTGTAGAAGCCACATGGGATGAATCATAAAGTATTAAGACGTTTAAATAATCTAAAGTTTTTTTTTTTCTTCAAGTTGCTAAAGAAGTTTTGGAGTGTCCAGGACCGCAAACAGAACATTATGTATAGCATCTCTTTTCCCTGTATGACCTAGGACTGGCATTTGATCTAAAACTGTAGTAACTGGGACTACACTTTTGAAAGACTCTGGGTTTTGTAACACTATCAAATAGTTTTCATTTTATAGTGGGAAAGCCTATATTGTGATATTAGACATAAGCTAAATGTTGATATTGTGTGCATGCTAGGGCGTAATGTCCACTGGGCACAGCGGGGACATGTCTTCCCCACTTTTCAAAATATTGTTTTTGTTCCCCTCCATTTTCTAATTTTTTATGTTACTTTATTTATAACTCTCTGTGATTGGCCACTATTTTAAGCAATAAAGAAAGTCAGAAACATGTTTCTTAAGTACTATTCTTTTTGGCATAATTTCATTATGGTTAACTTCATCATTCCCTGGATTTTATGTCACCTCTTATGAATGTATGTAGAAAGGCAGGGTTCAAATCAGAACATTTTTCTGGCATAGGACCCCTAGACCAAGTGTCATGCCCCTCCAACTTCTCAAACCAAAGTTGCACCCATTTGTGCATTAAGGCTATTCTATCTACAGTTTGTTTATGTAATACACGGCTGTGACATATGTCTTCAATGCGTACCAGTGACATAATGTAAAGTACTAAACTGTAAACTATGTTGTTATTACATTGTTGTATAAAACAAAACTCCTTGTTAAAGTCCTGCTTGCTTTACTGATGGGACTGATGACGGCAAAGCTGCAGAATCCAGCTATTTGTGGTCCTGAGCTGTAAACTGCTGTCAGAATCTCTTGAATTACATAACAAACAAGACAGTAGAGGCAGCTTGCTTTCCCTGGAGTTCAGCGCACTACAAGTCATCCTTCATGCTGTGCCGGTCTGGCTCTGTGAATGTGGAAGCAGGTGTGGTGGCAGGACAGTGGAAGGCCCCTCTCCGGCTTTGCCTTCACTGCTGCCCACTTGTTAATGACTGGGCTGTGGGAAGCTCGTCCTTTGTGTACACTGTAATAAAGCACTCAAAGCCTCCAGGATGGCAGCAAGCTCACTTCTTTGGCCCCAGGGCACTCTATGGAGAATAAGACACACCTCATGCTTTGTTTTCTTGCTCCACGGGATCCCACACCAGAGCAAAGGCAGAGTATAAAAGGAGCAGTGTCTCGGTTCTTTCTATTAAAAGTATACCTCTTTACACATTCTCTCAGGTAAAGAAACCTTTTTTTTTTTTTCATGCACTGCTTTTGATGTGGGAAATTATATAGCCTGTAAAACAGTTATTTTACCAAGTATCGAAACATTAAAGATGATTAACTAGGTACTAAGAGGCTACAATTTGGGCTCATCACACAAAGATCCAAGAAAGTCAGGTAGCACTGCAGTTTGTGTCACACAGTTATCTTAGGTTTAAACTTTACTTATTTTTTCAATTTGGATGAGAAGAACAATACAATGTTAGATATGAATCTAGTAGCCAGTTAGCTTAGCGTAACATGAAATCTAGAAATAGGGAAACAGCCAGCTTGGCTCTGTTCAAAAGTAACAAAATTAGCCTACCAGGACCTCTAAAGCTCACTAATTAGGTCCCCAGCACTAACGTGCAAAGGAACTTTTTGCCATGATTATTATTGTTCCACACCTCCTCCATCTCTTTCATTTTTGAGGGTCTTGGCGTTACAAATTAAATCACAAATTTCTTTAGTGATAGTCTCGGGCGTCGCCAGGGCGTTCCATAGCACCCCGCTAACGTGCACCCTGAATTCAACAAAATGCTGAATTTCATGCGAAATTTGTCATTTTACGAAGACTTGTTTGAGGACTTTAGGATCCACGATAAACACGTAAAATCTTGCAGCCATGTGTAGAATATTAAACTCTTTCATCTGAATTCACATTTAGACTTGGGAGTGGTATGGTTGCTCTATAGTGCCCCCTAATTGGTTTTAGCCTGGTTTTAGCCCTTGGGTACATTTTTGTCAGCCCCAAAATATGAAAAAAACTCAAAAAGATTGGCGCACACATAAACACCTGGGACCTTTGCAAGACTGTTTAGCGATTTTGCTCCATTGCGCCCCTAATTGTGTAGAAGGCCTTAGCTTAGACATAGTTATTCCAATCATCACCAGATTTGATATTATTGATATTTGATATTGTTCTAATCATTGCGGACTTATATCCCATTTACCTTCATTAGCTCCGCCCAACTGGAAGACGGCCATTTTGACTTTATGCATTTTCTTGTGTTTTACATTACCTCAAACTCCTCCTACACCGTGATTGCAATATTCTTGAATCTTTGCAGTTAGTATCTGTTATCACTCATGACAAAAAGCTATCCAATGCATATCCAAGGAGCAGGTTGGGTCACACACAGACCGAAGCACACAAACAGATTACAAATCAATCTTTGGCTTTGCAGTGTCTAAGGGCCGCACAAATGCATTGCAGCAAAGATTGGCCAGTACCCGACCTGCGAGAAGGGGAGGGCCTGTCTATTGCTGCTTGCAACTTTAATTAACATTTTATATCTTGTTTGATTAATACCTCAAAAGAATTTTTTTATTTTATTTTTTTATTTTAAAAGACCAATTCTGGTTTTGCAAGGGTTACGTTCCAAAATTGTTTAGCTAACCCTCCTAAATTATGCTTAGCCAAGAATCTTGCCTCCAGATAGGCAAACGGAGAGATGTGAGGGTAGTATTAATCTGCCAACTCTGGGAAATAAAGTTAATCAGCTTGTCTCCCAAAATGTTAAGCTTAGCACAAAACAGCAGACAGAGACAAATAGCAGCTAGTTCATGAACATACTAAAATTTAGCAGATATTTACCTAAGGAGTTGGTAGGGACCAAAAATAGACAGAGTAACTCTCAAAATGCTCTAAATGCAATCTGTTGCTGAGTTTAATAAACAACAGACTGAAGATTTGCCATAATCTAAATGGATTTAGTCTCTATAAATTCTAACTACCAGCCACAAAGCATGTGTTTTTTACAGAATAAGCCTTTAAATCAGACAAATGGCAATTAAAATCCCTCAAATTCAAAATCCATAAAAACGTTATACAAAACATCATCATCATTCTGAACCTATCAGCTGGTTAATTAGCTGAGAGGCCGTGTGTGCCTGACATCAGAACAAGTTGGAATCAAGTCTGACTCAAATCTAACCGGCACACATTGGGAGGCAAGCGCTGGTGATCAATTCTGCGCAGACCTGGCTCATCTCAAATAAGCTTATTCTTTACATTTGCATGTGGCCTAAAACACAACCGAAAATTAATGTTAATAACCGTAAGTGCTGGTGCTGGATTAGTAAAAAAGCAACTCTTTGCAAACCATATAATCTTAACAGATGATGACATATCAGTGTTACAGTCACAACTTGTTTCTGATGCCAAGTGGCCAAAAAGTCAGATATTACACGTCTAGGGATGAGCTGTACTGAATGTTTTTTAGTAATCTTTCCTCACCCGAGGATGTGGACAAATTATTATATTTAGAAAGTGTCTCCCACGTTAACAGAGCTAAGCCTGGGAGTCGATAACATCAAGATTTCCAATATAATGTTCAGGTGCTAAGAGTTTGTGTTAAGTGTGATCTCATCTGATTTCCAAACTGCACGTCCCTCTTAAATTTTCTTATTTTCTGTGGATCAATAAGTTCAACAAGTTCAGCTCTGGTTTGGTTTGTTAACCTCCTGTTTTTTCCATCACAGACCATCTTTCCAGAGTTTATTCAATTTATATTTAGGCTCTCAGAATTACACCCATACATTCATTTGACATTGTCATCAATATTTATCGCATTTATCACGCAAACATACAGGATTTCACTGGTCAGTTATAGAGACAATAAGACTGCAGACCAAGAACTCATAATATTTTGGTTCCAATTACTATTGATTTTACAATTGGTTTGCAGCAGGATGTTGTTTTATTACTAATATATTTA
This sequence comes from Etheostoma cragini, assembly GCF_013103735.1. Lineage (NCBI taxonomy): Eukaryota > Metazoa > Chordata > Actinopteri > Perciformes > Percidae > Etheostoma > Etheostoma cragini. The sequence goes on from NC_048411.1 coordinate 17,460,518, forward strand.
ATGTGCAAATCAATAACAACACTTGCTCGTCTCATTCAAAGGATAGCCGTAAAATCAAAGATGTGGACTTCAAACAGTTGCTTTCTTATCCTTCCAGTAAATGACTGCAGCACACTCTTTAACGCAAAGGAAGCATTGACTCAAAGAAGGACACACACACGCACACATGCTAGCAAACTATTATCTTTACAGTACACACGCAGCAGGTAAAACATGTGTATTTGGCGCTGGGTTGGTATGTTGACACATGTTTAAAGAGCACTGTGACTCTATTGGCTTCCAGCAGGGTCTAACAGAGAGCCAGCTGTGGGGTTTATCTCAACAAAAGGCCGTCAAATGTAAGTGCAATTACTGCCACAAGCAATAAAACAGCCGCTGCATTCCATAGCAACGGTAAGAGGGCGCCTATGAACCTGAGAGCTCTGCCGGCCTTACCGTGTGGGCCTCAGTATGAGTGATGATGGCACAACATGATGGAGTAAGGCACGGAGAACCAGACCATGTGGAGTACATTTATAATCTGTAATTGATAATGTAATGAAGGCTGTGAATAGGCTCAGAGTGACTTCTCTCCGTTTGCAGTCATTGTCATGGCAGGCTTGTGTTTTACATTCCTGGATTGGGGTTGCTTGGCGATGCTTGGTAATGTGGGTTCAATTTACCAAAATTACCGGCACTTCTCTCTCTATTGCTCTGCTTCCTGTCAGCTTGCTTTTTATCACAAACCACCTCTACCTTTTTTTCGCTCCGCGAACTGTGTGACACGGAATTCACATGTAGGTTTGAGGGCAACAAGATGCTATTGTCCTGTGATGTAAAGGTAGCTATCAGGCTTCCTAAATACATCCATGCTAGAGCGGGCATGGAGAAAGGGAGCAGGCACGCTTCACCGCTGGGTTTTAGCTTAGCTGCAGGCCAGTTAGATCAAATGAATGGCTCCATGCCTCCACACCAGCAAGGTCAGGCTGGGGATCCGTGGTGGTGGAGGTCACGTCACCGTGTGGGATTTGAGGCTTCTCAAATAGAAGTCAACAATTATGAAAGCTGACAATGACCAACCACGTAGGGGTTTTGTCACACAGAACTAAAAATATGGACTTTCAAAATGTTCCGTTGGAGTGACACATTACATGGCGCTGTTATGTAATTGGAGACATTGGGATAAGATGCCTGGGACGTACAGTAGAAATGATCATTAAAAAGGAATGGTGCACTGCTGTGTGAGTGAGTGGCAAACATTGCCGGTGGACTCTTCAGAGGCTGCTTGCTACTTGACAGTGTGTCTCACTAAAGTGTCGAGGTTGGGGGGTGTTGGTAGTTCGGCTCTAAAGTGAGATGGAGGTGCACACTGGTCAAATCGAAGGGTAAAGTGGTAGCTTTGGCTGCACTCCTTCCTAATGCCCCACGGCACCTCCACCATTAGCATTCCCCGCTGCGACTTGAGTTCATAAGACTAATGGAGTTGCTACCTGGGGACATTAATTGTGCGTGACACCACTCGGGGGCTTTTGTGCACTCACACTAATATCACTGCGCCTGCCTGACAAAGCGCCCGAAAAGATTACAAACAAACCCCAAATAACTGCCAGTGTTGTGTTACTGTTTGACAGCGGAGTATGTGTGAGTTTGGAATGTGTGTGTGTGTGTGTGTTTGTGTGTGTGTGTGTGTGTGTGTGTGTGGAGGGTTTGGGGGTCAAGGAGGCTCAGGTTCACATACAGGATGTGGAACAACCTGAGGAGCCAAGTGATATGTTAAAGAAAAATAAGCGTTTCACCTAAGTGTATGGATGACTTCAGCATTGTAGGACAACTCCCTGACAGCGTTACGGCTCACATCAAACTTTTTCTTTGGCTGTGACACATGCATGACTTCATCCAATAAAAATGCTGCCCTGGCTGTATGCAAAAGGCTGCATGTGAAGCCCCCAAGAGTATCTTCAATCCACAGGGCACAGCAGGCAGACAGGGGTGTGCAGAGGTGTGTGATTCTGTGTCTGTAAAAGTTAAAGTATATTAATGTACACTGAGCTATCAGTTTATTAGGACCACATGCACAATCTAATATAATGCATGCAATAAATCCTCTTGTACCTTTGTGCGGCTTAGAGTTTTTATTTTTTGTCTGTACTTCAACTTTATTTTTGTAATGTATTCTTGTTAGCATTAGAATGCACTCCATTGCTTTAGATTGGATTGTAGAGGTTTACCTGTGCTACATTACGTTATGTTTACTGTTAGTGAATAAAACTGAAAATGTATTTGTGTTCACAATGTACAGCGTATGTCTTTAGATCTTTGAAAACATTGGTTTCAGTAAACAGTATGCGCAATAACACTCAGTTGACAACTTTGTCACTATGACAAAGGGGACAAAAGGTGGCCTGCCGCAGCGGTGCGGGTATGTTGGTTTTGTGTGACTATACAGTGTACTGTTTTAAGCCATTTGTCATAATGATAGATATCTTAATTCAATATTAATACATAACTCATGCCTTGAAAACATATGGTAGCTTTAAAACTAGTTGGTTTTATTTTTGCATTTTATTGGATGCATGTTGAGTCAAGTAATTCTTACCTCCATTGCCAACTAAAAACTCCCTGGGACATGAAGCATGTGACGGGCTTAACCCCCGTCGTTTCTACTTCCCTGGTTCATTGTTGCTGCACAGAATTTTTTTTACTGCAGGTTAATCCATGTTTACAGTTTAATCCGTATTTCGTCACAAACTCATTTTTCTTTTTATGGAGAAATCTGTGCATCTACTTAAACTGTACTGATGCAAGTGTTGGGGGGGGGGGGGGCTGTTTGGCCGGGGTCAGTGATCATTCAAAAGTGTTGGGATCAGCACTGCTGCTGTATCTGTTGTATCAGTCAGTGGTCAGATCAGCGTGGAGGTCAAAAAACGAGACATGGAAGGTCACATTTGGGACAAATCCATAAAGCCTAATAAGGGAGGCCCCTGGTAATACGGGACATTTGGCAACCCTATGTGCAGTATACTGCTGTATAGTTTACTTATCTGCCATTACATCCACAGTTAGCAATAGCAGTGTTTATATAAAGACTTTCAGTGTTGTAGTCAAGACAGAGAGAGAGAGAGAGAGAGAGAGAGAGAGAGAGGTGAATGAAGTTTAGAAGTCTTCCTGAAAGAATTCCCGCTGAGGTTCATATACACAGTCAAAACCCACAATGAAACACTAAAAACTAATCACAAGATCACAACAATGACAAATCCCAACAAAGGTGCAGAAGGAATCCGTATTGGATTAATTATTTCTTCATCATTCTGATTTCCTATTTCAGAACTGTTCATAATGTTCATACTGTTCATATTGTAATATATTAACTTAATACTATTTATCCCGGTACCCTTTGCACTATGTTCCACATTTACATAATTTTTATTGGTCTCTTCGTTGCACTCATCTCTCTACATTGTTTCTGTTTAGAGTATGTATATATCAGTGTGTCTATATTAGTGTGTATATATTGTTTGTTGGGTTGTTTATTTTGAATGTGTAAGCACATTGTGAGCAACGGAAAATTCCTCGTATTCATACCTGGTCAATAGAGCTGATTCTGATTCTGATTCTGATTCAGAATTGTCAAGTAAGTAACGCTTAGAAGGAATTTGCCTTGTTGAATATTACATAAATTCTTATTACAGAAACATATTAAAATGATATTTGAAAAAGAATGAAAAAGATGAAGATAACCTAAGCAAATATGTGCAATATAATGGTTTAACAATAAGAAAAGAAGGCTGTAGGATTTAGTGCAGGATATGAAACAATGTTTAAGGATGCGCAAGAAGCAAGAAGAAAATACCAAGAATTATAAAAGCTGTAACTATAATCATAAAGTGTGGGTTTGATGAGACGGTGACCAAAGAGTGCCATCTATAAAAAAGCGTTTAACTAACTCTGCATCTTCAATCATACAATTTGAAGTAACAAAACACTTAATTTAACAAAAAAACAAATATCTCATGTTCTGTGGGTTTCTTATGAAGAAAAGGCTGAAGGGTTACGGCCTCTCTGCAGTGAGTCAAACCAATTTTCACTTCCATAATTACATTTGTATTTACATTAGGATGCTGAAAGTTGATTTGTCATCTCTGATCCATTTTTTTTGCTCACGTCCATTCTCTTCATCGAAGACACAAAAATCATTACCCCCTTTTGTCATAGCATGTACTGGCAAGCCACAATAAAGCAAGAGTCATGTAATGAATGTCAAAACTATTTCCATCAGATATCGTGAAATATGGGTTCAGACGACCCATTCAAAGAGATAATATGATAATTTGATTTCTCAGATAGGCTGAACGGAAATGCCTTGTCTGGACATTTTGAAAAGCAGAATCCATTACTTATTCTTAATTCACCCTGGCATAAATTAAAGGATTTCTGCAGGCCATTAACTCATCCATTAATACCCAGGGTCACGATTATTGAAGCCCAGGGTAAGGCAATATGAAGGGCTATTTTTTCAAGATGTGTCATCTAATGATTACAGTAGGGTTCTGAATCCTCCGCTATCAATTGTAAAACAATCTCCTCCTTTTGCTCCAGTTAAACAGCAGGCAAAGATAATAGTCACACGGGTAGCTAATCCTGTTGCAAAAAAATAATTTCCATTTCATTTGTTTTGTTATGTTTCAGGCAATTTCTGGGCCATGCTTGATTGTTTCAAAGGATATGAATTGTAAGAACAGGAGAAACTACTGAAAAGAGGTGTAAAATTAGTTTTGTGTCAGCACAAAATTGAAACCCGCTGAGCTATTTTTAATTTGAAGTGTTGGAGTGTATGATGAAGGTGGCTCCAAAATACAGAGGGGTTTAAAGAGATTAAAAAAATAGGTGCAGAGGCTTCACGTGTGCACAAATTGCTTTCCTACTTGCCACCATAGACATAATATATACTCATCCTAATTTCTTATATGTGTCCCCACAGTGAAATGCAATTGTCACACAATGTGCTTCTCACTCCAGTTTACTGAGAGCTGTAGATTTTTGCCAAAATACATCCACACGGACCCCAAAGCTTGTTTGAACCCCCCCATCTCTGTAAACTGTAGAAATATGTTCAGGTGCTCAGCAGCTCTCCACCAATTTGGGACCTGTGTAAAAGGAGATGAAATTAAGGCAAATAAAAATCATATTAAAGAATATTACAGCCTAACAGCCATTAGTCTACAGCTTCCTGTCATCTTTTGATGGATTCCTCACTTAGTTCAATGAATGGTCTAATGACACTGATAGAATCACTTGCAACCAAACAAAAAGCTGGTGTAATCCACAGATGCACGCTCGAAACACGGAGCAAACTCACTTAAAATGTACACAATTATTCATGCTTGCAATTTTTTGATACAATATTTACATCTTGGGAGTAGATATACAATGCAACCCCCACAGTGACAAAAATCCTGTACATTAAAGCAGCTTATGTCTCCCCACTAACTCCAAGGATCTGCAGCCCCACTCTAACATACTAAGGGGAATTAATTTTACAAGCAGGGATTTCCTCCTTATTGCTTCCTGGTAGTGCCAAGCGCGTCTGGCTTCAAAAATGATCCTGACATACACATGCACAATAGATGAGCTGTACGGATGCTCACAGCCCATGAATGCAAAGCCGGACCTGCAGCCGGTGGAGTTGAGTGGAGTGGAAATCCTTCAGTATTCACTGACCTCTTTGCTATTTCATCCTCTCTCAACTATTTTTCTAGTTTGGGGAAAACACTTTCTATCACTGTCAGGTTGGGCAAGGATAAAAACTCACTGCTAGCAGATTAGCTGTCTGCCCGCTCCCGCCGCTGTACCGCAACAATAAAACACAAGCTCGCACAGCTCCCTTACCTTTAGTTTGAAAGCTGATTCGGGAATTGGATTTATTTTGTTTCATAATTTAAGCAGACAATGGCTCCCTCTGTAATAGAGTATCAAATTGTGATCAAGCAGGTTACATAGACACAGAGAGGATTTACAATGGTATTTCAGGAATTATTGGCCAAATGTAAGACTTTTCTTCGTGAGAAGAATCTTTGAAAATGCTCACACCCTGCCCTTCCCTTTTATTACACACATTATCTGTGAATTACATCTTTGTCTGTTTGCCTTGAAAAAGTTGTACTGATATGTGCAAATAAGATGGCATATTTCTCCGCACCCTGCAACGTGACAGTGCAAAAAGATATGAAACCGTTCAATCTATTTAATTAAGACAGCTTAGTAGTGGCACCCGGTTGCAGGGTGTTTAAGCTAATTACAGTATTAATTACAACATTAATTAAATGACATAATTGCCTTTCAAAACAATGACTCCTGTATCCCTGGTAAGGTAAAGGGTTAATTTACTGTGGAAGCAGGCATGCATTATTTACATGCTTGGATGAATAATACATTTAAGAAGTGGGATTATAAATTTACTGGCACAAAGAAAAGCAAAGCTTAGTAGCTAAGAAAGGCTGATTTAAATATCTGTCTTAAATGAATATTTCTTTGAGTTATGGTCACACCACAGTGGGGTAAATCTGTGTGGTTGCTATCTGTGGGGGCTCATGGGAATAAACCTCACTGTGTAAAGAAATCAAATGTGTAATTTCATTATTCCCAACGCTGTGTGTGCATTCAGTGTGGTACGATAAATTAGAATATTATTTGCAAATGTACTGTTATGTACTGTTAGACACAACTTGTGGGATTCTGTAGAAACGCATAGTATTTGACTGAGGCCTGGTGAGGCATCATCATCTATATCTTGGCTATATTCTCTGCCAGATAGAGTCTTAAATCCCATTCAAAATCCATCCAGCAAGTCATTGCAGTTGTTAGCGTTTAATACTTTTTTACATCTAGTGTATTTGTATCTTGTGTATTTGAGATTTACAGTTTGATAGAGGAACATCTTTATACATCTTTATGTATGTGTGAATAAAAAATCCAAACACTGGCATTCCAAAGAATAAAGAGGTAAACAAACACACAGAGGGGGGAAAAAAGAAAAAAGGAATAAAAGGTGCAAGCTGAGAAGGTGCCACGCTGAGCCAAAAACACTTTCAATTTCCATGGACCAGACATATGAAGAAAAAAAATTACATCTCAGTCTGACGAGTGACTAATCAAGGCGAGCGAAATGGTGCTGCAATAAATTACTCCACTGTGAAATAAACCACACAAACAGACTGATGATAATAAATGTAAATTATTTCTGGGGAGAAATTTCCCTGGTACATGAGTAATATGAACCATCAGGAAGGAGTCTTCCTTAACATTAATTACAGAAAATGACAAGTGAGCTGACAAGTAGGAAGGCTCATTATCTGAAAACATATTCACAACTTCGCAATTTGCGCAAGATGGACTCCAGCTAAATTAATCTCCTTTCTTTGCATGAGCCCCTTCTAATTTTCATGTTATTAACAGGTTTGCAGTATCACTCAGTGCTTGTCACCCTAATCAGGTTTTTTCGGCGTGTTCGGGAAACCGTGGTGTCATTTGAAAAGGATCAGGCCTCATAATGTGCTCTCCATCACGCGTCTGCATCTACAAGGTTGCTTTTAATAAGGTTCCTTAATCATTTCTCCTTTTTGCTCAACTTTTGGCCTGGTTGGCTTCTAATATCACTCTTTTCATGGAGAGGCACCATTAAAAGAAGAGCTGGCTTATCAAAGGACAAGAAGCATGGAAAAGAAATTCATTGAGTCATTATGAGATAGACGATGTCCATAACCTACGTGTAAATGGGATCACATATTGTGTTTTTTTATTTGACGCTGTCAGAAATATTTTGAATGAAAAACAATGATTTAGGCCTGTGCATCAAAATGCTGTTGTGTCAAAATAAACCTCCACTCTAAAGAACATATGATTTAACTTTACAAATGTAACAAAAAGATTACAACTCAAAACTTGAGTCATTTGGTTGAATCTCATTTTGTAGCATTTATTTTGAATACTGTTTATTGACTCCCAGTGTGGAAATTGCAATTTACACTCTGTTTTTGTTAGAAATCACTAAAAGTATAAAAAAAATACATGTTATTAATTTAACACTTTTCATAGAACTGAAAGACCCTTTGATGTAAAACCATGGTAAGTACAATAAAAGCAGGTGAAGCAATAAAACACCACAAAACATAAAAACAATCATATAACATATGCACAGTATAGGTTACTACCAATTTGCAGCACTGGAGGAAGTACTCAGATCCTTTATAAGGTAAAAGTAGATAAAGCAAAATGGTACTTAAGTAAAAGTATTATTTCCTTGATGTATCAAAAGCAAAAAAAATACTTTATATGTAGAATGGCTTTTTATGAAAGTGTTGTAAAATTACAGAATATTAAATCCGTTTTTATCACTAACATCATGTTAGAGCTTTTTAATGTTGTAGTCTGTCAATGTGGAGCCCATTTTAAATACATTACTGGTTATTTTGGAAAGCATATATATTAATATATATACAAAATGTATATATCCTATATAATGAAATGTTGGCAATAAACGTATATGCCAAGGCGTAAGATAATGGTACTGGACGTTTCTGGACGTATCAGCATATTTCAGTAGTATTTCTACTTTTGTAATCCAAAAGTTGTCGCCGGTACGAGGAAATGTTCAAACAAAAGTAACAGAGAAAACCTGTTGTCCCCCAAACTTTATTGAGAATCCAGTTAAGTTGAATGTGAATGTACATTTTTGGGTGACAGGGTTAAACAAAGCACAACACAATGTTTATAGTTATGTTTAGGTACAAAAGATTTCTTCAGGTTAGGGATAAATTGTGTTTCTTGAATAATTTTGGAAAAGTTCAAATGTACTCTAAGAACAATACATGATGTGTTTCCTGTATTGACATCTAACTGAAAACGCAATCTTTCTCTAAAACCACCACACCCATACAACAAAATAAGTAAATAAATGTATTACTTCGTACACCCGGGAACTAAATTCAGGCAGCAATCACGTTTCTGGACAAAGTACAACTTACAAAAGAAATTAGTAGTACATGCACAAGTTAAAGATAATTACCAAGGATATGTACTCCCTGTGCATGTACTGCTAACTGGCATTAACATAATCGACCCATGTGGTGGTGGCCTTGTTTTGTCTCCCGTTTGCATTGCAGTTTTCTGTATTTGAATGCATGCATATACATTGAACTACTCAACTGTTTGAATGAGTGAAAGCCATCAGCAATTAGATTGTGTTCCATCATGCGTGACCATGTCAAAACGACAAGCTTTGGGTTAAAATATTTCGTTTTTGATTTTGAAGTTATTTCATTCCATTGTTTCCAAATTCCCTTACAAAGCAATCTATGTATTCATCATCCCAACACTTCTTCCACTTCTCTATCCATCTCATATCGTACATATCAACACAGAGACAACACAGAGCATATAACAGCAATAACAGTTGTAAGTAATGTTGTGAGTTTTGTCTGGCTTGAATTAATAAATCATAGCAAATATGAGATATCTGCATGTCCAAAATGTAATCTGGAAATTTGCTGTATTGCATACCCAGTTTAATTCACAGGTAGCCTCATGATAGCTGAAGCAGAAATGCAATATGTCATGCAAAATTAGTTCAGAGAGAATAAGTTTCAGGGGGAGGCAAAATGTTATGAGCGAGTCCATAATGGCAGAGGCAGCTTTATCTATGCTGCTCTCTCACACACACTCTAATTACATTTCACAGATTGTACTACAATAGCTGCTGGTAACCTTTAGTGGATGGGCTTTTCAATAATGCAAAGTACACATTTTCATATCTATTTTTCCCACTGTGCCTCCCATTTATTAATTTGCTGAACACAATAAAACAAAGACTCAACGTAATGTGCTTCTTTGCACAAAAGGAACCCAACAAGATAAAAACACAAAGCCATCTCTCTGTAATGAAGAATGGGCTTGCACGCAAACTAGCAGCATAATGTCCGACGTTTCTAATTTGAAAGGCCATTTGGTTAGTATCTGTAAAATGGGTGCACCCTTCTATTGTTTCTGAAACTTCTTGTTTGTATTTGTCTCCCCATTCAAAATAATTCATATCCTTTGCTCCTATTTACCCTGTAAACCCGTAAAAAAAGCTGCATCATACACAGATAATACTCCAGCATATATCATGTAGAAATTTTCAAATATATATGTTTTGCTTACAATACAACTGTATTGCTGGATTTTTTAGCTTTTTGTTTGCCCATCTCTCTCTCTCTCTCTCTCTCTCTCTCTCTCTCTCTCTCTCTCTCTTTCTCTCTCTCTCTCTCTCTCTCTCTCTCTCTCTCTCCATATTGTTTGGAAGGTAGCCAGCTCTCTAGATGCAGCTACACACATCTAACTATCAATTGGGAGATAAGAGGCATGTTGAGGAGTTAGTGATCATTCAGAAACGGTTCTGATAACTTGCAGCAGCATTCACAAGACTCTAAAACCACTGTCCCTATCCCTGACTTTTCCATCCAAACTATGCTAAGTGTGCAATGGATTTTTAACTATGCAAACTCTGTTAACTGAAAATCAACTTTGAATTAATTGATGAATATAAGATGAAGTATTTGATGAAAGTAGATATCACGCCTACAGGTAACCTTGTGGACTGTGTAAAAGAAGTAGACGTAGCCTCCGGGTCTGAGAAGTGAAGCCAATGTGGAAGTGTCTTTAACCTGCATGCTTTCTAATGGCCAGCAGGGGACAACTCCAATGATGGCAAAAAGAAGCAATTGTAAAGTCTATGAGAAAAGGACCCTACTTCTTACGTGATTTATTCCCTCACTAAAGATTTTCCCGATGAGTTCATGGTCTCAGTCACAAGTTTCAAGTCTTCTTCAGTACAGATCTTTATTTTGTAAATTATTGTTCCATATACAGTAAAAATAGATAATAAAATAGGGGATGGTTTAGGGCGTGGCTACCTTGTGATTGACAATTAGGATACAGATGCTTGGCAATGCTTGGTACTGTGCATGTTAAATTAGTTTTTTTTTGGGTGTTGTCCATGTTTTTTGTCTTTGAACTGGGATCCCTTCATAGTGTGTTTTGAGTTATAGATGTTAAAAACGAAGACAAAATCCAGTAGATATTACTCATAGACAAGCCCATATAAAAGAGTTTAGAGTTTTGGCCGTCACCATCTTGGTTTTTTGGAGAAACAGTTACCATGTTTGAAGGTTATCACTAAATTATCATCTGTACTTTAATTGTTAACTGTGAAATTAATTGGGATGCTAATTTTGGATGCTAAAGACCAAATGTACTTACTGGAAACAATGTTCCTCAGTGTCTTTTAGTACAAACAAACACTGAAAAAAACAATCATTTTAGGCGACCAAACTTTTACAGTTAAAAGATGCTGATCAGTCTTATGAACCAAACGTAATGCTCTATTCCGATCGGAAGTTTTATATATCTGATCAGTACAGATATGAAAGACAGATTTGACCTTCCTGTCTCGCTTAATTTCTCACACGTGCACACACCAGTCCACTCGTCCTCATTATATACAGATTGTTAAAAAAAGAAAGCGTTTGTCTTTGTTGTTTCATATCAACCAAATGCTGGTTTATTAATGACATGCTAGCTTTTAATTTGTTGAGTTTAGGACTTTTGTAATTTCTTTAGTTGACATTCCTTTTATAAGCCCCTTGGGGTTTTCTTAACACAAACTTTCTTTTTTTTCCCTGTTGTGTTCCTGTTGCCTTGATTTTATTGTGCAAGTAAGTCCTAAAACTAATACTGTCTTTTGTCAGCATCAGCCGTCCTTTTTTAAGCCCTCTCTGGACTAAGGCTTAGCTATTACGATGTGATGTTAAATCTATCTTCAAAGAATTCTTTGTCAAAAACTGCTGCCAAACAACTGTTCAAATGATATTCAAACTGTAATGCAGTTTTATCAGACAAATCAACTCAAGACAGCAGCTTGTTGGTGTTCTCACATGTTACAGTAGACTGAGTGACTGTCAAAAAACTCAAATATAGCCTCCAGTAGACATACTGCATATGTTCATAAAAACAAAAAGTTCAAAAGTTCAAAGACTTTCTGTCTCCAGAAAAGCTCTGTCTCTCACAAATTTTATAACTGGAACTCATTTACCGTCTTGCATGCCGATATTGGCATACGTCCAGCGGTTCAGTGACAGATATCACTTCAAAATCAGCAGTGAGAGGATTGGTGTGCCAAAAAACAATTATAACAAAGAATCAAAGCAAAAAGAATCAATACCAGCAAATTTCCAAATGATGCAGTCTGCAGGTACAATTCTTTCTGCAGAAAGGGCAGATCGTGGCCCTTGGTTAAACAGTTTGCCTCATACCAGAAATAACATGTTCCTTTGATCCAAATCAACTATGGCAGCTGCTACAAGGGATTTTTAATTGAATGATTATTGTATTAAATAGTTGGTTTTAATGGAGCGTGCACCTCTGCAATTATTTCCGCTTTAAGAACCTGAACCCTGGGCAGGTCTTTACAGCCACAGGCGTTTGGTGCGCTTCCAACTGAGTGGTCACTGTTGGTGTAAAGTCAGCCGTTCATCTGCAGCAGAAGACCAGACTAATAAGCAGATACATTTTTCTTTACATAAAAGCATCAGCTTATTAGTCGTATTAGTCTGATATATATTGTACATATATATGCACACAATCTTGACACAATGTATGAATACAGTTTGTCAACAAAAGCTTGGCTGGGACTTGGATCTGGCAGCAGCACCACTGAATAAATTCACAGCACAGAAGGTCTTTTCATGTATAATGTCTTGTTTCATCATTTTAACAAGTATGAAAAAGAATTCCAATAACTACTAATAGAACAAATCTGAGTAACTTTCTCAAATTCCTTAATCCTGTAATTAAGGATCCTCCCCCGCCCCGCCCCTCCGCCCCGATAGGATCAATATTTGCCAGAACGCTCCTCTTATCCACGTGGCATGATGACATATTGAATTTATGAAAGAGGTGATAGTGTTATCCATAGTCTTTTCTAAAGCCAAGCACGATCCCAGATTATCGGATCATTTATGAAAAATTCTGCTGTTGTCTGAGATGATATTTTCCCTGACATTCGAAAGATGGAACGGCCATATGATCAAACATCAGAAGAAAAGCCTTCTAGACTATGGCTCTAAAGGAAGCTACAAGGCTTTATTTAGACAGCTGCACAGATCTTTTGTGTTAGCGGGTCAAATTTGACCAGTGATTCAATGTACTCAATACTCAAAACACTTTTAATATCATCCAATAAAGTTGTTAAACTCATGGCTATCTTATTATGGATTAATGTGCATCCAAACACTGTACTAAACTTTATTTTCCCCATGGACCTTTTGTATTAAAATATACCACTTTTTTGTATTTGACAACAGATCTATTCCTTTTCAAGAGACTTTTAAAAGAATTTCTTTTGTTGTGTTATAACGTCTGTTTCTGGGTATATCATGAAGCCTTGTTCCAAGAAAAAAAAGGAAGGGTACATGTTGTACATCAGAAAGTAAAACGGTTCCAATTTGACCTTAACACAATAAAAGTGTAATAAATAATAAATAAAAGTGCCTCTCCGGGGAACCATCACCTTATCGTGGTGGAGAGGTTTGTGTGTCCCTATGAACCTGAGGGCTGTGTTGTCTG